>NC_134357.1:571553624-571733624 GCF_048569485.1 Anomaloglossus baeobatrachus | reverse complement strand
ACAAAAGATGCCCACTGTGAACAGCAAAATCAAAATCTCATAGACTTTGCTGGGAGAAGGAAATGCATGCATTTTGGTGCATCTTTGTGACCTCAAAAACCCAGCAAAAGATGCCCTGTGTGAACTTAGCCTTAAGCAGAGGTTTTCCAGTAGTGAGAGCTAAACCACAAGGGAGAACTTGAAATAATATAAAAGGTGGCTACTAAGAAGTAACCTGGATGAAAAGTGGTCGAATTGGATTTATAAATCATAGCAAGCTGATAAGAACAATGGTGCCCCAAGATCGAGGTAAGGGACAGAAAGCCACATGATTAAGTTGTGTGCAAAGTCAGGGCTAAAAACAGGTATTGCTTTTGGGTTAGTGGGCACCCTGAAAGAGCAAAGAGAAGGAGAGAGACTGACTCATACTTCATTCCAGAAGTGATTTGATGAAGAAATACAAAGCTTGCCAGACTGGTGCACTCTGGTACTGTGTTGAAGCTGGTTCTTAGTAGAGATGAGCGAACCTGTTCGATAAAGGTTTGCCAATTTCATATTTGGTACGAGCCTTAGCCTGTTTGGTTTGGGCTCGGTAACACAAGCATTTTCCCCAAATGTCGGCAATGTTCAGTTTTGTTCGATCCCTGATCGCATTTTAAAAAGATGCTTTTCTACTAACATGTTATGCTTTTGGATAGGATTGTAGTACTGTATGATGAAGGGGGAATGTGTTTAATGAGTGCAGGGGGTGGGGACTTGGGTGAAGCCAGAGGCACGCAATGCCATTTTTTTCCTTAAATTTATTTGCGGATGTTCCTGTAACCAATCATGGCGCAGCAAACATCCACAGGGTTCAGATAAAAGGGCTTGTGTCATTGGCTGTCTAAGTCACATGTCTGTCTGCGTATAAAATGTGGACATGCAACGTCTGCGCCATTTTGTTAATGTTAAACATTAGGGAAGGTGCTGCCGGTGGGACTGCTAGACAGTTAGCTTAGCTAGGGGTTTAATGATAGGTAGTTGAGAAAGATAGGAGAGCAGTAGTGTAAAATAGGAACGTGCAGTGTAGGGAAAGGTGTGTGCTACAAATAGGCATTTCACGATAGAAATCGGTATTGTTACTTGTGAGTGCCTGCTAGCTAAAGAGTTGACAATGATGGATCTAAATAGCTACTGCTACTATGCATTACTGCCTGCTCCAAATTAGCCAGTGAAACACATGTAAGGCTGGGGTCAAACTTGCGTGTGACTCGTGCGAGTATCGAATCGCACTGCCCAGACCGGCCGCGGCTCTCCTGACAGGAGCGGGTCAGCATCATAGAAATACATGCAGCGGAACCGCTCCTGGCAGAAGAGAAGCCAACCGGTCCGGGCAGTGCGATCCGATACTTGCATGAGTCACTGTGACACCAGCCTAACGCTCATACTGGCGTCCTCACACTCTCCAGTCCCCCTCCCTTGGTTAGGACGTCTGTTTCCTCATCTGTCCAGGTGTCCTGTGGTGGCAGTCCCGCCCTCGTCCTATGCTCCTGCCTCTCGGAGCATCTGTACACCTTGCAGGCTTCCAGCTTCTGCCCGTAGGGCACGCCTGCGGCCACTACCCCTTTCTTAAGCTCAGGTGCTTCCTAACCCGGAAGTGCCTCCCAGCTGGAAGGCTTCAGGTACTTAAGGCACCCCTGTCCTATGATAGGTGCTTGGTCAATGAGTTAGATTTATTGCTATTTGTCAAGTCTCTTAGTGCTGCTGCTATTATAGTGCTGTCTACTGCTGCTGCTGATACCTGTTTGTATTTCAGTGCTGTGCAACTCCTCTGTTCCGCTGCTGCCATTACCATCTACATTACCATCTCTGCAAGTATGCAAGCCGGTCACTGCTGCTGTAGCATTCATCCATCTATCCTGGACAGAATCTCGACACCTGCTGCCGCAATCTATTTCCAGAGACTGTCGCTCCTGTACCCCTGGGGCCAACCGACACAGCACGAGTCTTCATGACTCATACCTGCAGCGTAACACCCTCACCATTAGGGGATCTGGAGAAAACCAGGTGTAGGTTCGTAGAAACACCCCTCTAGGTTTTCTGTGTGTTGTGGCCCAGTGGGTCCACTAAAATTCTCTGCTCCCCTGGCGAGCATAACAACACATTTCTATGTATTGCTACGTATTACTGCCGCTCTAGGTATTATTAGTTAGTATTGCCTGCTGTAAGTTTGCTAGTGAACTAGGTAAAAAGTTGTCAGTTTTCATTGCCTGCTCCAAATTACGCAGTCAAACACATTTCTAGGTATTGTTAGTAAGTACTGCTTGCTGTAAATTTGCTACTGAACTAGGTATAAATCTTTTGGCAGTTTTTATTGCCTGCTCAAAAGTATGCAGTCAATCACATTTCTAGGTATTGTTAGTAGTGCCTGCTGTAAATTTGCTAGTGAACTAGGTAAAAAGGTTTTTGTAGTTAGTACTGCCTGCCAACAGCTGCTATGGAAGTGACCATACCTCGTGTTTTTGACCCATGTGAGACATTGAGGCCACATCCTGTGTGTTGCATGGCCCATACCTCCCTGCTGTGCAAAACACTATGGAGAAATGGGGGGGATTTGATGCCGCTGTCCTGCTGTCTGCCTGAAAGGTTTTTAATCTCAAGACTCCAAGATGGGTCTCCAAATTGTCTTTTGTCTCTATTGCCAGGTTTCTAGGATCAAGAGGCTTACACTTATTACTCATGCATCTCTTTGTTTTTAAAATAAAGATGCCATGCCACATCCTGTCTGTTGTGTGGACCATACTTCCCTGCTGTGCAAACACACAATGGAGGAGGGGGCAATTGATGCCACTGTCCTGCTGTCTGCGTGAAAGGTTTTTAATCTCATGACTCCAAGATGGGTCTCCAAATTGTCTTTTGTCTGTATAGCCAGGGTTCTGGGAGCAAGAGGCCTACACCTTTCACTCATGCATCTCTTGATTTTTAAAATGAAAATGCTATGCCACATCCTGTGTGTAAGTCAATACAATCAGGCAGTGCTTAAATTAATATACATTGGAGAACACAGTCACACATCTGCAGAGTTGTAGACCACTATTCAGGCCCAGTTTGATCAATGGCTGAACCTGTCAGTGAAGGCCCTGTGCGATAATGGTGCAAACCTGGTGGCAGCACTACGCCTGGGCGACATCACTTGTTCATTGCATGGATCATGTGCTCAACCTGGTTGTGTGTTGTATGGACCATACGTCCCTGCTGTACAAACACACTATGGGGAAAGAGAGGCAGTGAACTAATGCCCTCTCCTGCTGTCTGCCTGAAAAGTTTTTAATCTTAAGACTCCAAGATGGGTCTCCAAATTGTCTTCTTTCTGTATTGCCAGGGTTCTGGGAGCAAGAGGCCTATGCCTGTCACTCAGCATCTCTTGATTTTTAAATTTTAAATGCCAGGCCACATCCTATGTGTTGCATGGACCATACTTCTTTGCTATCAAACACACTATGGAGGGAGGGAATTGATGCCACTGTCCTGCTTTCTGACTGAAAGGCTTTTAAATCTCAAAACTCCAAGATGGGTCTCCAAGTTGTGTCTTGTCTGTACTAGCAGGGATATGGGAGCATCAGTCCTACACCTGTCTCTCATTCACCTCTGTATTTGTTATGTCAATAGTCTAAGAAGCTAAAGGCTATGCCAAAATAGTGAGGCTGCACTGTAAAACATATTTTTGCTGTTTTGGAAGCTTTTGACCCCCCCAAAGGTGTTTTCTCTGCCTTAGGTTTGGCCTCCTATTGAATCCAATGAGGTTTCGAAAGGTTTGTGGAACAGTTGGACGAACAGTTCGGTGAACGTAGCATTTGTTCAGTAAGGCTCGGCAAACAGAACTTTGAAAGGTTCGCTTAGCTCTAGTTCTTAGATGAATGAAAGGACCAAGTGTAATATTACCCTCAGGTATTGTGCAGTCACTGCAAATTGTGAATCAAGAAATAACGAGTTCCAGACGTTATTTCTTGATTTATTTGTAGTTTTTCGTTTGTCAACCCGGCCCCACCCATACCTATTGTTAGTCCACATTATATGCATATATAGCCTGGGTCTCAGCTTCCCATACACGGTAAGTTTTTTAACTGCATGAGAGGACACACTAGCTAGGGACCCCTACGTAGAGAAATACTTTGGCGTAGTGGTGGGGCTCTATTGCATTGATCAATTCAGTAGCTAAATTTCTATTTATTCATATGTTCATGGCAGTAATGCAGATTCCATATTTCATACTTTCATTCTTACATATAGCTATTGGATTTTTCATGACAGTATTCACACAGCAGTTTCTGCTTTTCATATATTCCCCTTACATAGTCATTGGTGTGCATACCTTCTCTCCATATACTGGAAATCGTGAAGCTTGAGCTTCTGTTAACGAGGGAAGACTGAGTCATTACATATTGTACTGACTGTTACTCAAGTTCTAGAGTAAAGAAACATTTATTTTTATTAGACGGAGACCCTCTGTTCCTGAAGTATAAGAGTTCCCAAGTTATAT
Organism: Anomaloglossus baeobatrachus; assembly: GCF_048569485.1. Classification (NCBI taxonomy): domain Eukaryota; kingdom Metazoa; phylum Chordata; class Amphibia; order Anura; family Aromobatidae; genus Anomaloglossus; species Anomaloglossus baeobatrachus. Next base: position 571,729,126 of record NC_134357.1, on the reverse strand, counting down.
ACTGTATCAGCTAGAAGCATGTGGCCACTGGGGAAAGTGTTTGTAAGATGAAACATCACAAACACATAGAAGAGAACTGTTTTCACTTACATTTGGGGTCACCGATTTGATCCTTGCCCCATGTAACTCTTACAGGAACAGTATAGATGGTATACAGGGGCACAGTGATAAGGAGTAAATGCTAAAAGTATGATGGAGCATTTTAGCTGCTATAGTGTGATGCCCTGACAAAATCAGGGTGTCACAGACGACTGCACCCCGCTTCTAGGTGCAGGAGTCTCTTCTTTGGTCCTCCATCACAATCCCCATCCTGGTACACATCATCAGCCATCAAAACCTAGTCACCCCCCTTTACAATAGGGACACACCAGTGGGCGGGGCCAAGTGGATGGCAACGCCCACCTAGGGGTACTGAGGTGTTATGGGATGGACCAGTTTCAGTCAGAGAATGAAGGTTGACAGGAATGGAGGAAGACGGTTGTCAGGAGTTGAAGCTCCTGGGTGACCGGAGGACTTGAAAAAAGGACTAGGTGGCAGTTGATAGACAGGGCCACAGGCGACGGAGATCCGGTCAACCTTAAGTGGACCAGGGCAGAGTTGTAGCCCACCGGTATCGACAGCGGTAATCCGGTCCGGAGCAGTGCACAGACTGTATCTGGACCCTAGGGTGAGGAGCAGCTTTAAGCCCCTTACCAATTGACCTGCTGGGGACAAGATTTCAGGTCTCGTCCCACAGGAGGCCCAGATAGAGCGAGACGGAAGCCCAACGAGGGGGATAGGGCTCCGCAATTGCCTGCTAAGATGCCACGGGTCAGTTCTCACAGGCCACAGCTCCCAAAAGACAGCAACACCATGAGCGGACTTCCCCGTTTCACAGGGAGTAGTTAAAGTTAAGGACTCAAACATAAAATGCAGGTGGAAGGGCTCCTGTTCTACTGTACCGGGATGCAGGATCCGAACACACTCTCCGGAGGCTGCAGGCTACAGGCAATTTGGTTTACCATCTGGACTCTGTGTCAAGTTATTTCAGAACTGTGAGTACACCGACACCATCCGGTCCAACCCTGAAGACTGCACTTCGTCACACCATCCCACCTGTACCGGGGTCCCGGGTCAACACCTCCCCTACCCATGGAGGGGATAACATCCAGCTGCCCCACTCCATCAGGCCCGGGCACCACCTCCAGCGGCAGCGGCGGTGCCACCAAACTCACCGCATACCACGGGTGGCATCACTGACAAACCTTCCCTATATCTTTAAAAAAAAAAAACCTTTTTCACTTGCGGACGACGGACGGGTGCTCAGGCCCGGGCCCGGCTTCTCCTCAAGCCACGGCAAAGGCCCCGGATCCAAGCAGCTCGAGCAGCCCCCCTGCCGCGGTCTGTTCCCGCCTGCAACAATAGCAATGGGGCACTGTAATGAGTTGAACATTAACTTCTTACAGTCGAAGCCTGTTTGGCCTTTCCTGGCAGAGCCCCATTTTTCAAGTATGACATGTCACTTTAGGTCAGAGGTTCCCAACTTTTCTGACCTTGAGAGCCACATATAGAGCTGAAAGCGGGCCAGAAGCCACATTCAGCTTTGAGAGAGGGTTGCAAGCCACATCTAGCTCCCACACCCCTAACAGTAGTGATACTGGTATAAAGAAAGTCAAAGCTTTTCTACAGAAATCACACCGAGGCAGTATACTATGTTCCAGGCGTTCTTACAATACCCCCTTTACGATCTGCTCTTCTATTTGGGGCAACTCACAAAATTCCCCATCTGGAGCCCTGCTCTTCATAGGTGGTTGCCAGACCTGGTGCTTATGCACCAAGCTGGAAGACAGCTGTGAGACACACATCATTGGTCCACAAGCCACATGTGGCTCCTAAGCCACAGGTTAGGGACCTCTGCTTTAGGTGGTATTAGCTTCTTCTAGTCCAATGATACTCAGATTGTTTTTCTTATTTCATGACACTTTGTACTTTACGTTCGTTTTAAATTTCGGTTGATAAGATTTGCTTTTATTTCTGAAAATGTTGTACATTTGTTTAAAACTTTTGAAGTATGTGCAATTTTCAAACTGAATTTTTATGCCCTAATAACTAATAGTCCTACCACACAAAATAGTTCAATAATAATTTCCATAAGGGTACTTTTCCACTTGTGCATAGCTTCTGATGCGAGAGCATCGGAAGCGATATGCTAATGACCCTCTACTGCATGCGTCAGCCGAGGGTCATGCGACCATGATTTGATCTTGCGATCAAAGATCTACAGCTGCGGAGGAGGGAGCACTTTCTCCCCATCTCCTCCGCTGTCTGTCTCTGCGCACATTGCCCTGCACTCGTATTACATGCGAGTGCAGTGCGATGTTTCACACGCTCCCATAGACTTGCATGGGGGTTTTGTCTGGAATAGCTTCAGGACATCATTGTGCATTTAGAGATGACCCACAACATCAAAAACCTAAAAAAGTGACCCCATTTTGTAAACTACACCCCTCAGGAATTCATTAGGTGGTATATTGATTTTCTTTCCGTTGATAGACGACAGTTCTGAGCAGGGACTTGTTTTTGTTGTGGAATGATTTGACATTTTTATTTGTGCCATTTGGAATCAAGATGACATTTTTAATAGCTTTTTTATTCAGATTTTGGGAAACTGAATTAACAAACACACAACAATTTAGGAACTTTCTTTTTTTTATGCCATTTACTGTGCGGGTCAATAAGATTACAGTGACATCGCAGTTTTATAGTATTTTTAAATGTTGCTATTTTTGCATGTTAAAAAGTTTTACAAAAAATATATTAGCTTTTGTTCTGCCATATTCTGAGAGCTATAAGGTTTTTTTTTTTTCATTTTTTTCCCCCGAAAAACTTTTGAGCAGGTTAATTTTTTTCTGAGATCAATTGAAGTTTCTATTGGTACCAATCATTTTCCAAATTTGGGAGGAAATGGGGGTGTGCCTTACAGCTCACTGTAGGGCGGGCTCCTGGCATGGTCAAATGAGTCACAGGAGGCAGGAACACGGTGGCTGCTGCAAGAAGTTGTCGACGGCTAGAGCAGTGAATATTAATTTCTCCATTCACGGGAAATGAATATTCACTGCTACCCATGCCAATAATCCCACCCTACTCTCAGCACTGAGGAGCCGATCTTTTTGACTCTGAAGATTTTTTCTATTACTGAAGTTGGCGTGATTATGGGCATGGCAAGCAGTGAATATTAATTTCCCTTTACTGGAGAAATGAATATTTACTGATCCTGCCTTCACCGAATTCCTGCAGTGGTGACCTTGCTCCTGGCTTCGGCGCTTGTGACTGGGGACGCATGCCAGTGATGTCATGTGCTGCCTGTCTGTCGTGTCGAAAGTCAGTTATCGGCATCAGAAGAGTATCACACGTGTTGGGGGAGCAGAGGGAAAGTGAGTAGAATAATTTATATTTTATGTGTGTGACATAATGGGAAGCATATACAGTTAGGTCCAGAAATATTTGGACAGTGACACAAGTTTTGTTATTTTAGCTGTTTAGAAAAACATGTTCAGAAATACAATTATATATATAATATGGGCTGAAAGTGCACACTCCCAGCTGCAATATGAGAGTTTTCACATCCAAATCGGAGAAAGGGTTTAGGAATCATAGCTCTGTAATGCATAGCCTCCTCTTTTTCAAGGGACCAAAAGTAATTGGACAAGGGACTCTAAGGGCTGCAATTAACTCTAAAGGCGTCTCCCTCGTTAACCTGTAATCAATGAAGTAGTTAAAAGGTCTGGGGTTGATTACAGGTGTGTGGTTTTGCATTTGGAAGCTGTTGCTGTGACCAGACAACATGCGGTCTAAGGAACTCTCAATTGAGGTGAAGCAGAACATCCTGAGGCTGAAAAAAAAGAAAAATCCATCAGAGAGATAGCAGACATGCTTGGAGTAGCAAAATCAACAGTCGGGTACATTCTGAGAAAAAAGGAATTGACTGGTGAGCTTGGGAACTCAAAAAGGCCTGGGCGTCCACGGATGACAACAGTGGTGGATGATCGCCGCATACTTTCTTTGGTGAAGAAGAACCCGTTCACAACATCAACTGAAGTCCAGAACACTCTCAGTGAAGTAGGTGTATCTGTCTGTAAGTCAACAGTAAAGAGAAGACTCCATGAAAGTAAATACAAAGGGTTCACATCTAGATGCAAACCATTCATCAATTCCAAAAATAGACAGGCCAGAGTTAAATTTGCTGAAAAACACCTCATGAAGCCAGCTCAGTTCTGGAAAAGTATTCTATGGACAGATGAGACCAAGATCAACCTGTACCAGAATGATGGGAAGAAAAAAGTTTGGAGAAGAAAGGGAACGGCACATGATCCAAGGCACACCACATCCTCTGTAAAACATGGTGGAGGCAACGTGATGGCATGGGCATGCATGGCTTTCAATGGCACTGGGTCACTTGTGTTTATTGATGACATAACAGCAGACAAGAGTAGCCGGATGAATTCTGAAGTGTACCGGGATATACTTTCAGCCCAGATTCAGCCAAATTCCGCAAAGTTGATCGGACAGCGCTTCATAGTACAGATGGACAATGACCCCAAGCATACAGCCAAAGCTACCCAGGAGTTCATGAGTGCAAAAAAGTGGAACATTCTGCAATGGCCAAGTCAATCACCAGATCTTAACCCAATTGAGCATGCATTTCACTTGCTCAAATCCAGACTTAAGACGGAAAGACCCACAAACAAGCAAGACCTGAAGGCTGCGGCTGTAAAGGCCTGGCAAAGCATTAAGAAAAAGGAAACCCAGCGTTTGGTGATGTCCATGGGTTCCAGACTTAAGGCAGTGATTGCCTCCAAAGGATTCGCAACAAAATATTGAAAATAAATTTTTTTTTTTGGGTTTGGTTTATTTGTCCAATTACTTTTGACCTCCTAAAATGTGGAGTGTTTGTAAAGAAATGTGTACAATTCCTACAATTTCTATCAGATATTTTTGTTCAAACCTTCAAATTAAACGTTACAATCGGCACTTGAATTCTGTTGTAGAGGTTTCATTTCAAATCCAATGTGGTGGCATGCAGAGCCCAACTCGCGAAAATTGTGTCACTGTCCAAATATTTCTGGACCTAACTGTATACCCGGAGGGACCCATGACGGGGGACATCTATACCAGAATGAGGGACATACAGTACTGATTAAAAGTTTGGACACACCTTCTCCTCTCTAGAACAACTATGAAGAGGAGGCTTTGTGCAACAGGCCTTCATGGTAAAATAGCTGCTAGGAAACCACTGCTAAGGACAGGCAACAAGCAGGAAAGACTTGTTTGGGCTAAAGAACACAATGAATGGACATTAGACCAGTGGAAATCTGTGCTTTGGTCTGATGAGTGCAAATTTGAGATCTTTGGATTCAACCACCGTGTCTTTGTAGAAAAGGTGAACGGATGGACTCTACATGGCTGGTTCCCACCGTGAAGCATGGAGGAGGAGGTGTGATGGTGTGGGGGTACTTTGCTGGTGACACTGTTGGGGATTTATTCAAACTTGAAGGCATACTAAACTAGCATGGCTACCACAGCATCTTGCAGCGGCATACTATTCCATCCGGTTTGCGTTTAGTTGGACCATCATTTTATTTTTCAACAGGACAATGACCCCAAACACACCTCCAGGCTGTGTAAGGGCTATTTGACTAAGAAGGAGAGTGATGGGGTGCTACGCCAGATAACCTGGCCTCCACAGTCACCAGAACTGAACCCAATCGAGATGGTTTGGTGTGAGCTGGACCGCAGAGTGAAGGCAAAAGGGCCAACAAGTGCTAAGCATCTCTGGGAACTCAATCAAGACTGTTCGAAGACCATTTCCAGTGACTGCCTCTTGAAGATCATCAAGAGAATGCCAAGAGTGTGCAAAGCAGTAATCAAAGCAAAAGGTGGGTAATTTGAAGAACCTAGAATATAAGACATATTTTCAGTTGTTTCACACTTTTTTAAGTATTTCATTCCACATGTTTTAATTCATAGTTTTGATGCCTTCATTGGGAATCTACAATTTTTAGAGTCATGAAAATAAAGAAAACTCTTTGAATGAGAAGGTGTGTCCAACCTTTTGGTCTGTACTGTATATACCACGATGAGGGACATATATACCAGGAAGTGCCCCATATACTGTATATTAGGATGAGGGACATATTGTATATACCAGGATGGGGAACATATATACCAGTAAGGGGCTCGGGATGTGGAACCAGGATGAGGAACACATATATCAGGATAAGGGACATATATACCAGAATAAGCCCAAGGTGGGGAACATATATACCAGGATGGGGATGATATATGCCAGCAAGGGGCCCAGGATGGGGAATATATATATACCAGAATGGAGAACATATATACTAGGATGTGGAACATATATACTAGGATAGGCGCAGGATTGGGAACATACATTATGTTATTATTAGGCAAATGAGTATTTTGATCACATGATAATTTTTATACATGTTGTCCTACTCAAACCTGTATAGGCTTGACAGCAAACTACCAATTAAGTAAATTAGGTGATGTGAATCTCTGTAATGAGGAGGACTGTGGTGTAATGACATCAACACCATACAGTATGTAAGGGGTGCATACTTATTAGGCAACTTCCTTTCCTTTGGCAAAATGGGTCAGAAGAGAGATTTGACGAGCTCTGAAAAGTCCAAAATTGTAAGATGTCTTGCAGAGAGATGCAGCAGTCTTGAAATTGCCAAACTTTTAAAGCGTGTTCACCGAACAATCAAGCGTTTTATGGCAAATAGCCAACAGGGTCGCAAGAAGCATGTTGGGCAAAAAAAGGTGCAAAATAACTGCCCATGAATTGAGGAAAATCAAGCGTGAGGCTACCAAGATGCAATTTTCCACCAGTTTATCCATATTTCAGAGCTGCAACGTTACTGGAGTATCAAAAAGCGCAAGGTGTGCCATACTCAGGGACATGGCCAGAGAGCTCCACTCCGACTCAGACGCCAGCAAGGTGGAGGTGGGGTGCTGGTATGGGCTGGTATCATCAAAGATGAACTTGTGGGACCTTTTCGGGTTGAGGATGGAGTGAAGCTCAACTCCCAGACCTACTGCCAGTTTCTGGAAGACAACTTCTTCAAGCAGTAGTACAGGAAGAAGTCGGTATCGTTCAAAAAAAACCCCATGATTTTCATGCATAACAATGCTCCATCACATGCATCCAACTACTCCACAGTTTGGCTGGCCAGTAAAGGTCTAAAAGATGAAAAAATAATGACATGGCCCCCTTGTTCACCTGATCTGAACCCCATAGAGAACCTGTGGTCCCTCATAAAATGATCTACAGGGAGGGAAAACAGTACACCTCTCGGAACAGTGTCTGGGAGGCTGTGCTGGCTGCTGCACGCAATGTTGATCGTAAACAGATCAAGCAACTGACAGAATCTATGTCACACAGTCCCACAGCAGCTTCATCGTTTCCTGCATTGTGCCGCCCGCTCTACACCCCTTCTCCCGTGCAGCGTGCCTCAGTCAGTGCTGTCGCTCCCTGCCCCTTCTCCGGTGCAGCTCCACGTGCTGTGTGCTGCCCGCTCTCTGCCCCGTCTCCGGTGCAGCTCCACGTCCTGTGTGCTGCCGCTCCCCGGCGCTGTGTGCCGCCCACTCTCTGCCCCTTCTCCGGTGCAGCGTGCAGCTCCACGTGCTGTGTGCTGCCTGTTCTCTGCCCCTTGTCCGGTGCAGCGTGCCCCCTGCAGTGCTGTGTGCAGACTCCCCAGCGATGTGGATCACCCCCACTGTTGAGTTCTCTCCAGTGCTCCTTACCACCCCAAGTGCAGTATACCCCCTAGTGAAGTCTGTGCTCTGCAAGTGCTGTCTGTGCCTCCCAGTCTCCTCCTAGTGATGTCTGTGTGCCCCTTCCCCCCCTTAGTGTTGTCTCTGTGCCCCCCCTTAGTGTTGTCTCTGTGCCCCCCCTCTTAGTGTTGTCTCTGTGCCCCCCCCTTAGTGTTGTCTCTGTGCCCCCCCCTTAGTGTTGTCTCTGTGCCCCCCCCTTAGTGTTGTCTCTGTGCCCCCCCCCTTAGAGTTGTCTCTGTGCCCCCCCTTAGTGATGCCTGTGTGCACCTAGTGATGTCCTTTCCCCCCCTAGTGCTCTCTGTGCCACCCTAGTGATGTGTGTGTCCCACAGCAATGCTTATGCCTCCCTGTGACCTGGTAATGTGTGTTCCCCAGCATCTCCTGTTATGTATATGCTCCCAGCCCCTCCTGTCATGGATATGCCTCAGTGTCTCCTGTGATGTGTATGCCCCAACCCCTCCTGTGATATATACATCACACACTGGGGTATATACATCACATTGGAGATGCTGGGGCTGTACATATCACAGGAGGGGCTGAGGACATATACCTCACAGGAGGGGCTGGGGGCATATACCTCACAGGAGGGGCTGGGGGCATATACCTCACAGGAGGGGCTGGGCGCATATACATCAAAGGAGAGGCTGAAAGCATATACATCACAGGAGGGGGCATATACATGTCCCCAGCCCCTTGTGTGATGTATGTGCCCCCAGTGTCTTTTGTGATGTAGGTGTCTCTTGTGATGTATATACAGCAGTCCCAGCGTCTCCTATGTGATGTACATACAGCAGACCCAGCGTCTCCTATGTGATGTATATACAGCAGTCCCTGCGTCTCCTATGTAATGTATATGCCAACAGCCCCTTTAGTGATGTATGTGTCTCCTGTGATTTATATACACCAGTCCCTGTGTCTGTTGTGTGATTTATATAGTCTACCAATCTTATTATCACAAAGAGTTGCCTGCGCTCCAGACACTGACAAACCTGGAAAAGCGAGAAGCAACATAAGTATCACCGAACATCACAGCCGCACAAAAGAGAAGCCGCTCCAGCCACCACAATAGGGGTGAGTTAACTAACTGTTTGACCAAATATAGTTGGTTCATTTTCACATTGATAATTTTGTGCGGCCCCCGAAGGTTGGCAGAAATTTCCAAATGGCCCCCGGCAGCAAAAAGGTTCCCCACCCCTGTCATAGAATCATAGAATGGTAGCGTTGGAACCTCAAGGGCCATCGGGTCCAACCCCCTGCGAGTGCAGGTTTTCCTAAATCATCCCAGCTATATGTTTATCCAGCTTCTGCTTGAAGATTTCTATTGATGGAGAGCTCACCACCTCCCGTGGTAGCCTGTTCCACTCTCTGACTGCCCTCATTGTCAGAAAGTTTTTCCTAAGGTCTAATCTGAATCTCCTTCCTTTTAGTTTCATCCGATTGCTTCTTGTAGTGCTTTGTGATAATGAGAATAGGGTAGTTCCCTCTGCACTCTGACTTCCTTTCAGATATTTGTAGACCGTTATTAAGTCTCCTCTCAGCCTTCTCTCTTGGAAACTAAACATTCATAATTCTTCATAGGACATGGTTTGCAGATCTTCTACCTTCTTGGTTGGTCTTCTCTGGACTTGCTTCTAGTATATTGATGTCTTTCTTGAATTGGGGCGCCCAGAACTGTACACAATATTGCAGGTGGGGTCTGACCATGGCAGACTGTAGGGGAATAATGACCTCTCTTGATCTAGAGTTAATGCTTATCTTGATACATCTGAGAATTTTATTGGCCTTTTTAGCTGTAGGTCCGCATTGTTGGCTCATGTTGAATCTGGGATCTACTATTATGCCCAAGTCCTTTTCCCCAGTGCTATCACCTAGTTCTGTTCCTCCCAAACTATATATGCTTTTTATATTTCTTTTACCCAGATGTAGGACTTTGCATTTGTCCCTGTTAAACACCATTTTGTTCTCATCGGCCCATTGCGCTAGTGTCTAGATCCTTCTGAATACACTCTTTCCTCTCTAGTGTTGGCTACTCCTTCTATATTAGTATCATCTGCAAATTTTACAAGTTTCCCAATAATTCCATTGTCCAGATAATTTATAAAGACATTAAAGAGCTCTGGTCCCAGGAAAGAACCTTGCGGATATTACACAGCACTGACCCCAGGACACAGCCTTGTGGCCCCCGCTTATAACTTTCTTCCAGTCTGATGTGTAGCCATTTAGTATTACTCATTGCACCCGATCATTAAACCAGTTGTGAATCCATCTAACTGATTTTTTGTCGATTCAGTACTTGATCATTTTTTCAATGAGGATGTTGTGTGATACTTTATCGAATGCCTTACTAAAGTCAAGATATACTATATCCACAGCATTCCCCTGGTCCAACCATTCAGTGCCTTTGTTATAGAAGGATAGTAGGTTGGTCTGACAAGATTTATTGGTCATAAAGCCATGCTGGCTCTGGTTAATTAATACCTTCCCATCCAGGTACCAAAGTAAATGTTCTTTAACAATTTGCTTGAAGATGTTTCCTACTATGGTGGTCAGGCTTACTGGCCTGTAATTCCCTGGATCCTCTTTTTTTCCCTTTTTGTAGATAGGAACAACATTTGCCCTTTTCCAATCTAGAAGGACCTCGGCTATCTCTTTCAAGACTCTAGGGTGTAAATCGCCTGGACCTGGAGACTTGGTTTCCTATTGTAGTGCCCAGAGAAGGGGGTACTCGGTCCCAGGCAGTAACAAATGGGAATGTCACTCTAGTGGCCTTTGCCCAGTCCCGTGCTCTGGGCCCCTTTTGTTAATGGGGTGTATTTACAGGGGAGATAAGAGTTTTTGTCATGTGATGCCAGCTGTGGGTTGCGGTTAGGGATGGAGAACCGCCGCTGCTTAACGTAGGTACTCCCAGGGCTGGTGGTAGTGGCAGCTGTGATGGTAGGCCCCCTGCAGGTAGGGCTGTGCCTGGGAGATGTAGAGGGGAAATAATGGAGACCACACCAGGTTGTCTTTAACAGTCTCTACTCACTGTGGATCCAGGGGTTGCTGGTTCAGTTCCCAGGAGGACCAGTGCCAATGTAGTGACCCAGGTTGCTCTGTCCCCGGCACTCTCTGTAGATTGAGTCCCCGTAGAGTGGAGCGTTTGGGGACCCCGACTGTCCCTTGTGGGGTACAGTCTCCTTCTCCGTATGGCAGGCAGTGCGGACCCTGCGGAAAGGTAAGTGTCCAAACCCCAATCCTAGTTTACTGCTGATGCCCCCGGATTATTTGGTTTGGTGAAGTCCGTGAAGGTGTCCTCACCGGGCAGGTATTTACCAAACAGTGTAAAACTTGCGGTTGACCTAGGGCCCTGTGCCCCGTGCGTGCTCCGGTCCCAGCGGTATCTCGGTACCCGTCCTGGCGACCTCTCTCCTGTGCCCCAAGGTCACAGTTACACGGCCCCAGCTCAGGCACGTCCGCACACTTCTCCTGAGTGCTACTTGACTCCCTCCTCACTACTGACTCCCTGACCCCTCCCACCAGGCTGGCTATATGCAGGGACTTGTTCCCATGGCGACCGTCCCCTTACGTGGTTAACCCTCTATGCCCAGTGTGGAGAGGAGAACTAGGATTTAGACTGAGTTTTGGTGGAAAAGGCACTAATACTCCAGGTCCCAGGGGGTAAGTCCTGCATCCCCAAGAGTATTCAGTTCCCTGTAGTGCTCCTGAGGGTCTCAGGGGCGCTACATTCCCCCTTGGTTAAACACAGCACGTCCTCGGGCTATAAGCAAAGCAGAGTTTTATTAAACCGCAAATAGAAAACCTACCTGCAACGGGTTAATGCATAACAATCTTCCCTCGCAGAGGAGGAACACTTCTTGAACGTTGCATCGAGTAACCCTCCCCCATCAACCCACCACCCAAAAAGGTCCTGGTTCCCCAAAACCCTTCGAGGAGGTAGGTCACCGATCCCTTTGGTGATCAGGTCTGGGCCTTCTCTATCCCAGACCTTTCCTCCAACCTTCCTCTCCTTGGTGGTGGCATCAATGTCCTGATGGTGCAAATGGGATTTACTCTGGGAGGCACACTGGGTGCAACTATTTACATAAAGAAGTTTGTGTTGGCTGCTGCCAGTCCTGCAGCCATGGTCCATATTTAACTTAATTTGGTGAACAGATTAATCAGGTGATTGTCCCAAGCAATTCAATTTTTTCAAAACATTTTCAAATTTTGGTAAACATTTTTAGATTATTAGCAGAAATAATAACAAGTATAACAATTGAACTGTAACAACTGCTGGGGTAGCCTGGCTCCTCTACCCCAGCGTGGAGGACCTTGGAACTGGTGGGGGAATAGGTGTTGGCTGGCGTAGGTCCAGGATTTTCTAGACATCAAGGGCATATCAGCCCCTCTCTCCGAGGTGCCTGGTGTATGTGACCACGTCTCCCAGATGCAGGTCACGATCCGGATGTCCCTGTGCCAGGTGGTCCAGCACACAAATGCCAGCATGCATCCCGGGCTCCTTGATGAATCCCCACTTTTTGTGCTGGTCAAATTTATCGACGGTGCCCTGGTACCGGACCCCACGGGCACTCCAGGTGTCTCGGCGCAGGCCTGCTTCTCCTGTAAGTCGCGGGCGATCACTTGCCTTTTCTTGGCAGCTCGAGCCTTTCGCTCCTAGTTCAGCTGCTGGATGATGGTTTGGCAGGCCTCCTCACTCACAGCAGCCCTCTGTGCCGCAGCAGCCATACCGGACTCCCTCTCGAACCTGATGCTCCCTGAACCCAGATTACCCACATCCAGATTACCGTTAGCGGGCTCCAGGTCAGGCTGGTCACCGGCGCCTTCTCTTGTGGTCGTCAAGTCTCCCAGGGCTGTGTTTCGCTAGGTCCGGTCTGGTCATGAACAGTGGCGTTACGGCCTGGTCTGGTGTGGCTGTGGATAGAGGCAGTTGCGGCCTGGTCTGGTTGTGGACGGAGGCGCAGTGGCCCGATCTGGGCTGACTGCAGTGGGAGGATCCAGTATTACCGGTGGGTCAGTGGGCACGGGTGTTGCTGGTTCCGCGACCACGGGGGTGAAGTGGGGCTGAGCATGATGCCTCGCTTACCGGCTCATGGTGCCGCTCCTCATGCAGGACCAGCTTGGGTCCGCACTGCTGCCACTATCCCCATCATCTCCCTGCGCCAGTCCTTGCTCTGCTGAATCATCTGCAGCCGCATCCAAAGACACATTGAAGCACAGCTGGATCTGCTGTATTTGTATGTGTTTTCTATAAATATAATCTCATTAAAATTTATTGTATATAGTATATATTTGGATAAAAACGGATTTTTGTGTACTCACCATAAAATCGTTTTCTCTTAGCCATCATTGGGGGACACAGGACCATGAGTGTTATACTGCCTATCCATAGAAGGACACTAAGTAGATGCAAAAAGCATTAGCTCCTCCTCTGCAGTATACACCCCCTGGCTGGGCCAGGCAACCTCAGTTTTAGTACACAAGCAGTAGGAGAAAAAAACAGTAAAAACTTATCTCAACGGAGGAACATGAGAAAAAAGAGTTATAACCAAATAAGGTACTGAGAGAACCAAGGCCCAACAGGGCAACAGGGTGGGTGCTGTGTCCCCCAATGATGGCTAAGAAAAAACGATTTTACGGTGAGTACACAAAAATCCGTTTTTCTCTGACGCCTCATTGGGGGACACAGGACCATGGGATGTCCTAAAGCAGTCCATGGGTGGGAAAAATAAAAGAAGACAACACAACCCAAGGACTAGGAACCAGTCCCAGACAGCCTGGAGTGCCTACTGAGAGAGGTGCTCTACTGCCGTTTGCAGAATTTTTCTACCCAGATTTGCCTCAGCTGAAACCTGGGTATGCACTCTGTAATGCTTTGAAAAAGTATGTAGGCTAGACCAGGTCGCAGCCTTACACACCTGTTCCACTGAAGCCTGATGCCGAATGGCCCACGAAGCGCCAACTGCTCGCGTGGAATGAGCCCGCAGCCCACTAGGAATGGGCTTGAGTTGCAAGCGGTAGTCTTCCTGGATCGCAGAGCGAATCCAGCGAGCCAGAGTTGCCTTTGAAGCTGCCTGTCCCTTCTTAGGCCCCTCAGGAATGACGAACAAAGAGTCAGTTTTCCTAAAGGGGGCTGTCCTGGATATGTAATATCTGAGAGCTCTGACGAGGTCTAACGAATGCAGAGACCTTTCCACCCTATGAACTGGGTGTGGACAAAAGGAAGGCAGAACAATGTCCTTGTTCAAATGAAGCGGGATAGGAACCTTTGGAAGAAAATCCGGAAGGAGGCGCAGAACCTGGTGAAAGATCAGAAAAGGCTCGCGGCAAGAGAGTGCTGCCAGCTCCGAAACCCGTCTGATGGACGTAATTGCCACCAGGAATGTTACCTTCCAGGACAGAAGAGCAAGGGAGGATTCCTTGAGAGGTTCAAAGGGAGACCTCTGGAGACCGTCCAGAACGAGATTGAGGTCCCATGGATCCAGCGGCGGTTTGTACGGGGGAACTAGATGGGAAACGCCCTGGAGGAAGGTCTTGACTTGCGGTTTTTGAGCCAGGCGGCATTGGTAGAAGATTGAGAGCGCTGAGACCTGCCGTTTAAGGGAGCTGAGAGCAAACCCCGCTTGCAAGCCAGACTGCAGAATGTCGAGAATTTTGGGGATGGCCAGAGGCATAGGCTGTACGTTAGTTTTCCTGCACCATGAAAAGAAGATTTTCCACGTACGGTGGTAAATGCGGGATGAAGCAGGCTTTCGGGCACTGATCATGGTGGAGATAACCGCGGGGGAGAATCCCACTCTTGTTAATACCCAGGTCTCAATGGCCATGCCGTCAGCTTCAGGGCTCTGGAGTTCTGATGGGAAATGGGCCCTTGGGTCAGCAAGTCTGGGATGTCTGGAAGGCGCCACGGTACGTCTGCGAGCATTTGTACTAATTCGACGTACCAGGCGCGCCTGGGCCAGTCCGGTGCTATCAGTATCACCGGAACTCCCTCTGCCTTGATCTTCCTGATTACCTGCGGCAGCAGGGGTAGAGGTGGAAATATGTAAGGCAGGCGGAAGTGGTGCCAGGAGCAGACTAGAGCATCCGCGCCGACGGACTGCTGGTTGCGTGACCTGGCTATGAACGCGGGTACCTTTGCGTTCAACCTTGAGGCCATTAGATCCACGTCTGGTGTGCCCCAGCGAGTGCAGATGTGTAGCAACACTTCTGGGTGGAGAGACCATTCTCCGGCGGCCAGGCCTTGGCGACTTAGAAAGTCTGCTGCCCAGTTCTCTACCCCCGGTATGTGTACCGCTGATATCACTGACCCCGTCGATTCGGCCCAGCTGAGGATCTTGTGGGCCTTGAGATAAGCTGCTTTGCTGCGGGTGCCCCCCCTGCCGATTGATATAGGCTACAGCTGTCGCATTGTCCGATTGGACTCGAATCTGATGACCCGCTAGCAGAGGGCAGAACGCCCTGAGCGCGAGGAAGATCGCGCGGATTTCCAGGATGTTTATGGGTAGGGAAGACTCCTGGGGCGTCCAACGTCCTTGAGCAGTGTGGTGCCAGTTCACTGCTCCCCAGCCTAGGAGGCTAGCGTCCGTGGTCAGGACCAGCCAGTTCACTGGGAGAAAAGATCTCCCCTTCGATAGGGATGAGGACCGAAGCCACCAGCGGAGTGCATACCTGACTGAAGGCGTCAGGTGAAGATGTTTGTCCAGGGAGAAGGGGCTCTTGTCCCAGGCAGCTAGAAGGGCTAGCTGCAGTGGGCGGAGGTGCAGTTGAGCAAAAGGTACTGCCTCCATAGCCGCCACCATCCTGCTGAGCACCTTCATGCTGAATCGAATGGAGTGAGACGGAGGACGTAGAAGGCAGCGTACCGCTTGTCGAAGAGCGATCGCCTTGTCCTGAGGGAGAAGGATCAAGCCCAGACGGGTGTCCAGGGACATGCCCAGGAAGATGATGGATCGTGCTGGGACTGGGGATGATTTGTCTAGATTCAGTAGCCACCCTAAGCGGGATAGGGTGTCCACGGTGATCTGTACGCTGGTTGAGCAGTCGTGGAAGGAGGGGGCCTTGATGACGACATCGTCCAAGTAAGGGAGAACGACTACTCCCCTGGCGTGAAGGACGCTCATGGCGGCCTCCATGACTTTGGTGAAGACCCTTGGTGTATTTACTGGAGGATTGTTTTCTACAGCCTTGCTTACGATTTTTATGGTACCCCTGTATACACTCTTTATCTATAATTTGAAAGTTCTAGGCTTTTTTTGAGTCATGGAAATCAACAATACGGGATTTCATGGCATACAAGATGACACATCTAGGCTGGATAAGCTATCAAAAATCTTCTGTGATAACACAACTATAACCACCAATGTTCCTAATGATCTCATCACAATCATGAAAGATCTTGAAATTAAGATGGGTAAGGAACTTAGAATTTGGTGGAATCAAAATACCCTTAAAACCTATTTAATTAAGAAAATGGTACCACGTGGTTTACATATAAGGAAGACGGTCACAGCTCCTTACAATGAGGACTTTCAAAATAAATGGAATACTATTCTTAGTGAGTGTTCATTGAAACTAATTGAACTCATTGTTACAGAGGAGGATAGAGAACTAAAGGAAATCAAAACGGATATACAGTCAGGGCCAGAAATATTTGGACAGTGACACAAGTTTTGTTATTTTAGCTGTTTACAAAAACATGTTCAGAAATACAATTATATATATAATATGGGCTGAAAGTGCACACTCCCAGCTGCAATATGAGAGTTTTCACATCCAAATCGGAGAAAGGGTTTAGGAATCATAGCTCTGTAATGCATAGCCTCCTCTTTTTCAAGGGACCAAAAGTAATTGGACAAGGGACTCTAAGGGCTGCAATTAACTCTGAAGGCGTCTCCCTCGTTAACCTGTAATCAATGAAGTAGTTAAAAGGTCTGGGGTTGATTACAGGTGTGTGGTTTTGCATTTGGAAGTTGTTGCTGTGACCAGACAACATGCGGTCTAAGGAACTCTCAATTGAGGTGAAGCAGAACATCCTGAGGCTGGAAAAAAAAAGAAAAAATCCATCAGAGAGATAGCAGACATGCTTGGAGTAGCAAAATCAACAGTCGGGTACATTCTGAGAAAAAAGGAATTGACTGGTGAGCTTGGGAACTCAAAAAGGCCTGGGCGTCCACGGATGACAACAGTGGTGGATGATCGCCGCATACTTTCTTTGGTGAAGAAGAACCCGTTCACAACATCAACTGAAGTCCAGAACACTCTCAGTGAAGTAGGTGTATCTTTCCCTAAGTCAACAGTAAAGAGAAGACTCCATGAAAGTAAATACAAAGGGTTCACATCTGGATGCAAACCATTCATCAATTCCAAAAATAGACAGGCCAGAGTTAAATTTGCTGAAAAACACCTCATGAAGCCAGCTCAGTTCTGGAAAAGTATTCTATGGACAGATGAGACAAAGATCAACCTGTACCAGAATGATGGGAAGAAAAAAGTTTGGAGAAGAAAGGGAATGGCACATGATCCAAGGCACACCACATCCTCTGTAAAACATGGTGGAGGCAACGTGATGGCATGGGAATGCATGGCTTTCAATGGCACTGGGTCACTTGTGTTTATTGATGACATAACAGCAGACAAGAGTAGCCGGATGAATTCTGAAGTGTACCGGGATATACTTTCAGCCCAGATTCAGCCAAATGCCGCAAAGTTGATCGGACGGCGCTTCATAGTACAGATGGACAATGACCCCAAGCATACAGCCAAAGCTACCCAGGAGTTCATGAGTGCAAAAAAGTGGAACATTCTGCAATGGCCAAGTCAATCACCAGATCTTAACCCAATTGAGCATGCATTTCACTTGCTCAAATCCAGACTTAAGACGGAAAGACCCACAAACAAGCAAGACCTGAAGGCTGCGGCTGTAAAGGCCTGGCAAAGCATTAAGAAAAAGGAAACCCAGCGTTTGGTGATGTCCATGGGTTCCAGACTTAAGGCAGTGATTGCCTCCAAAGGATTCGCAACAAAATATTGAAAATAAAAATATTTTGTTTGGGTTTGGTTTATTTGTCCAATTACTTTTGACCTCCTAGAATGTGGAGTGTTTGTAAAGAAATGTGTACAATTCCTACAATTTCTATCAGATATTTTTGTTCAAACCTTCAAATTAAACGTTACAATCTGCACTTGAATTCTGTTGTAGAGATTTCATTTCAAATCCAATGTGGTGGCATGCAGAGCCCAACTCGCGAAAATTGTGTCACTGTCCAAATATTTCTGGACCTAACTGTAAGTGGCCTGCAACAAGCAGCAAATAATTTTTTACATCTGGAAGATTTCCAAAAACTTAAAGACAAGATGGATATGAATTTAAAAAAATTAGAAGGCTTTATGACGGACACCAAAAAAGCCAAATTTCAACGTGACCTATAAGACTATGCTGACAACAAAGTGTATAATTGGCACTATAAACCACATTCCATCTTAAAAAGAAAATCTTCTAACAATAGGGTAACTTTTAGAAATTTTGATTCCACCGCAGATACATCTGTGTTCAATACTTCAGAAGAACTCTCGGATACCTCCATTGCCTCAACCTCTACGGGTGTCAGCTTTAATTCCACCACAGGTGCTCCATCCATTGGTCATAACAAGACCTCAAAAAACGTAGGAGACGTGGTGGTAGAAAGCACAAGAAGGAGACAACCGCATCGCAGCAGACGTCGGAGGTACTAGAAGTCCCAATTTGGAACCTGTCTAGCTTTATCCCGTCATCAGCGCAAATCTCATTGCTATCCAGAGGCTTAAGTTTTTGTCCTACTCAAAAATTTAATATTTTTAATACAATATTAGACATTAATAAACTGGCCAGGAACATTACTATTAAATCACATTTTGATGGCAATGAGGAATATCAACCCAGAGCAGTGTGTCCAGTTGAAATACAAAGTGACTCATTTTTTACATTTGAAGAACAGAACACCATGTTGGACTTGCAGAATCTGGAAAGTGGCAGCAATCCTAGTAATGTGAACTTGAACCAATATTTTCCCAGGAGTAATCCTCTTTTTAACCCTCTGCAGTCGAGATCATCAGCTCTGGACTCTTTTCAAGAACTTGTGGAGAGAGATCTGATTGAGCTGAAAAAATCAGGGGAACAATCTTTTTCTGGATGTAATTTATCTAAAAATGAAAAAAACGCACTAAGGCCCGTTTCACACGTCAGTGAAAAACACAGACGTTTTTCACTGGCGTGTAAAACACGCACATGTCCCTGCGTGTGCCAAAAATCACGGCACACGTGGGTTGTCTAAGTGCAATCCGGGCTCCGTTCTCCGTGGCCCGTGATTGCACTTAGAGATTCACTCACCTGCGCCCGCTCCCGCTGTCCATGGTGCTGATCGCTCCCGCGACGCAGCATCCGGCCGGCGGTGACCCCCGCAGCAGCTGCTTCCGGGTCAGCTGTGTCGCGCATAATGAATATGCGCGACAGTATTCAGCCGGCTTAGAAGCAGCAGGGAGGACGGGCTGCAGAGGACATCGCTGGACGCCGGGTGAGTTAAAATGTTTATTATTTTAAATGCACGTTTTTTTCTGGCACATGTTTCACGTACCACACCACTGCGTGGTCCGTGGGACATCAGTGCTGCCAGAAAAAAATGGACTTGTCTCCGTGCAGCAATCACGCACACGCGGGTACGCTGCACGGAGACACGTGCAGTGAAAAATCACTGACGTGTGAGCAGACCCATTCATTATAATGGGTCTGCGTATGTCAGTGATTCTGGTACGTTTATAATAAAGCACAAACGTACCAGAATCACTGACGTGTGAAAGGGGCCTAAAAGAATTGAAAGATAATCCTGATCTTTTAATACGCCCTGCAGACAAGGGAGGTGCAGTGGTGATCTTGAATGCAGGGTTATATGCCAAATTAAACCTTCTGACATTGGAAGATGATGAAATGTATACTGAGCTGATCAGCAACCCTACAAAAGAATTTAATATTGCTTTAAAATCGTTACTTGAGGAGGGATGTCATACTGGTGCGATAGATAAAAAACTTATGGAATATATTTATGTCTGTCACCCTGTCGTCCCAGTGTATCATTCTCTCCCAAAGATCCACAAGAATATTTTTCCACCACCTTTAAGACCCATAGTGGCAGGTATTGGATCTTTGGGGGGAGAGATTGAGCGAGTGGGTAGATTTTTACCTTCAGTCCCTCACATATAAGATACCTAGCTTCATCCGAGATACAAAAGCGATTATTTCAATGCTTGAGGGTTTTCAATGGCAGGATGATTATACCTGGCTCTCCTGTGATGTAACTGCTCTCTACCCATCCATACCACATTCCATAGCTCTTGAATCTCTTTCTTATCATTTGGATCATTTTAGTAGTTATGATATTGTTATTAAGGATTTTTTACTATCATCAGATAATGTTTTGTTATCACACAACTACTTTCCCTTTAATGATCGTTTTTTTCTTGCAAAACTCTGGCGTTTCTATGGGATCTAAATTCTCCCCCTCCCTTGCAAATACTGTAATGGGGAGGTGGGAAGAATTATTTTTGTATAGTGAAAAAAATCCTTTCAAAAATAATGTAGTATGGATGGGTAGATTTATAGATGATTTGCTGTTTATTTGGAGAGGTACTCAAATAGAATTGCAGGATTTTGTAAAGTACATCAACATTAATAATTTCAACCTGAAATTTACTTCATGTTCTGATCAAAATTCAATTAATTTTCTGGAAATAAATTTAACGTTTGATATTGACAAGCGGGTCATAATCTCACCCTTTAGAAAACCCACAGCCTCTAATAACATCCTAGCAGCAGATTCCTGCCATCCACCCCATATTATAAAAAATCTTCCTATTGGTGAATTAACAAGAATGAAAAGGAATAGTACAAATCCTATTACTTTTGAGAGTGAAAGACAAAAAACTCATAAAAGATTGATAAAAAGAGGATATTCTCAATGGTGTCTAAACAGAGCTGATAAAATAGTGAATGAGGTAGTACATGGTGACCTGTTAATCAATAAGAAAAAAATGCCCTAAAAATGAGGAATCTACAATTGTTTTTTCAACCCAGTATAGCACAGATTTTTATAACATCAAAAAAAATCTTCTGAAATATTTACCTATCCTTAATCAGGACTCTAAACTTAGAGAAATATTAAAAAACAATAAAATCAAGTTTGTTGCTAAGAAAGCACCTTCTCTGAGAGACATTTTGTCTCCGAGTTATTTCTCTAAAAAAACTACTACATCTACAACATGGTTAGATATTAAAGGCTTTTTTCAATGCGGTGCTAAGAAATGCAAGTGCTGTCATTTTATCAAAAAATCAAAAACCTTTTTTTCATTTGCCTATAATAAAACCTATGAAATCAACAGCTTTATAAACTGTAGTTCTGATCATATTATTTATTCGATAGAATGTAATAGCTGTTTGATTCAGTATATAGGCTGCACTACAGGACCTTTAAAAAGACGCATTCTCAAGCACTTGTCTGATATTGAAAGTACTACAGCACTTGGTATTTCTGCCGCAACCACACACTTTGTGACAGCGCACAACAGAAGTACAGACACTCTCTCTTTCATGGGCATTGAAAAGGTTTTTACACCCCCCCCCCGTGATGGCAATTATAAACGCAAGCCATTGAATAGAGAGAGTTTCTGGATTTTCACTCTAGGCAGCCGCATGCCTCGGGGCATGAACAAAAGACAGGATATCATCACGTGTTATTGAATAAATCTCTGATTTTTCTATATAAAGCTCTACAAATTTGAAATCAGTGGATTTAATTATTGCAGAATTTTATTTTTTTTTTTTTTTAGAATAAAATGATAAAGAAAATATCTATGACAAATAAATTAATAATATACAATAGAAAATTATAAAAAATCTAGAAAATAATTTAATCCATAGAAATCCAAGATTTGAAAATTGAGTGAACTGAAAGGAAAGAGAGAAAAAAAAAATTTAAAAAAAATATTGCGGGGGGCGTGGCTTGCTGATGGCCGAGTGAGCTGCACTTGCTGGGAGCTCTGTCCTGAACTTCCCCCATTAGCCTCCATTAGAGCACATTAACATCTCCCTGCTTATGGGCAGATCCAGGAAAGTCACCGGACACCGAGGTGAGATAAAGGAGACAGTGAGCAGCATGTATCGTTTCCTCAGGCAGAGCACCTCAGCAGCCATCAGGAACACTAGATCAATGATGGCGTCTGCCTCCCTCATGGAAAACTCACAGCCCTGGGAAAGTCAAACACAGACACAGCAGGAGCTGGGGAAATCACAGCAGGACTTCTCCAGCGAGGAGGACAATGAGGGAGATCTGCCTAATCTACATGAGATAAGTAAATCTATCAAGGCTTTGCCTACAAAAAAAGATTTGGACAGATTTGCTAGCAGGCTTGAGAATACTTATAAGAAAGAGCTGCAGGCACTGAAATCTGAATTCACATACAGGGTAGAGGAAGTGGAGAAGTCCCAGGAAGCCATCACTGCTGAGTTGTCCCTACAAAGGAAAATATTACTTAGCCACTCAGCAAAGATTGATGAGCTCACTTCAGGGCAAGAGGACTTAGAGAACCGCAATCGGCGAAATAATGTCCGTATCCGTGGCATCCCTGAAAGTATTGGCACGCCTGAACTGGAGGCCATGGCACAGAAGCTCTTTGCTCAAATTCTGGGAGAACAAAGCTCTGGGCCGATTGAGTTAGACCGCATACATAGGGCCCTGGGTCCCAAATCCCCTCCAGATTCACGTCCAAGGGACATAATATGTAGAGTCCACTTTTATAAGGTAAAGGACTCCATCATGTCCGCGGTGCGGCAGGCAGGATCCATCAACTACCAGGGGTCCCAGGTCCAGATATTACCGGATCTGGCTAGACGCACTCTGCAGCTGCGAAGAGCATTAAAACCCCTGCTCCAACACCTCCAGGACAGAAACATTCCATATAGATGGGGTTTCCCCTTCCAGCTGACAGCGCATAAGGATGGGAAATCAGCAATCTTTCGCAAACTCGGAGATCTGGCTAAGTTCTTGGGGACTTTCGAGCTTCCTATGGTAGCACTGCCGGATTGGCCCTCAGGCCCCCAACTCCCTGTGGAACCCCCAGTATGGCAGCCAGTCCGTCGCCATGGGAGACAAAGAGGTCCTGACAAGAGCAATCCGACAGGGTAGCGGTCCTGTGTAGCATCCCTGTTTCCTACTGGGGATAACCTTCATGGGCCCTTCCGGCATGATAGCCAATTATCCCTGGAGCCACAGGGGAGGGCCTTACCATGAAACTGCATCAAAGGCATCGTTGCAAGTTACTGTGATTTGTTGAAAGTCTTTCTCCTGTCACCTAATATTGCTTCTTTCCAGACTAGCATTGTGTTATTTCACAGGTGTTATCAGAGGTTCTGACATTGGGTCAAGTACTACTTAAACCTCATAGGAGGAAGCAGTAAACTGTTTGTGTTATACATCCACTTGGACCCTCCACCTGGTGGACCTGGTTTGGAGTGTCTTCCCCTAGCCTTTACTGACTGGACCCTGTGGGGCTGGACCGTCTAGAGGCGAAGATTTGGGCCTTTTGAGAAATAAGCCCGGGAGACCCATGTGATTTTCTTGTTTTTTACAATTACTAGAATCTTGTCCCTGATCTGAACACTTTGCTTACCTACCGGGAATGCTGATTGGGGTCAATGCCTAGAATAATAGCCTGTTATGATGTTTACTTTTCTTTAGATGATAAAGTTTTAGCGGGAGCATATAGTTAGTGCGCTTTATAATGATATATCATATTGTATTAGAGGCGGGGGGTAAGGAACGGACTCGCTGCTGTTCTTGGCTTCCTCTAACCCCCCTTAGTGCAAATGGCAATCCATTGCCATGGAAATTTTGCACCACTTAATACTAGGGTTCCTTACCCACCTTTTAGGTCCTTTGACCTAAACCTTGCTATTTCTTTTCTCTGTCTTTCTTTCTTCTCTATCCTTCCCTTTCACCTGACTGGACCAGCCCCCAGATACCACATCATGCTTCCAGCTGACCTGCATTATGGATAGTGTCAAGTTTTGCTCCTTCAACGTTAAAGGTTTGAATGTCCCTGAAAAAAGAAAACAGATAGCATATTCCTGTCATAAGCAACGGGTGGCCATCTTGATGCTTCAGGAAACTCACTTTAGGTCAGATGCAATTCCTAAGTGTTCCTCGGCTTACTACCCGATTTGGCACCATAGCTCGAATCCTGATGCTAAGTCTAAGGGGGTTTCCGTGGCATTTCATAGGTCCTTCATACCAGAGGTGTTAGACTCCTGTATCGACCCCAAGGGAAGATATATTTTCTTAAAGCTTTCTTGGAAAACCAATATCTTTGTTATTGCTAACATGTACTTTCCTAACCAGGGGCAGGACAGATTCTGTGCAGACGGGAGGAAAATTCTGGAAGATTTTGCG
This sequence comes from Anomaloglossus baeobatrachus, assembly GCF_048569485.1. Classification (NCBI taxonomy): domain Eukaryota; kingdom Metazoa; phylum Chordata; class Amphibia; order Anura; family Aromobatidae; genus Anomaloglossus; species Anomaloglossus baeobatrachus. Next base: position 571,704,818 of record NC_134357.1, on the reverse strand, counting down.
GACTCCTCTCCGGTGATATTAGGAGGCGATTTTAATCTACCAATGAACCCGGCCCTCGATGTGTCCTCGGGTAAGTCGTCCTATCCGGCCTCAGTCATACAAAGGGTCAAAAAGCACATGCATGGTCTGAGATTGGTGGACATATGGAGGATTCTTCATCCGGACACCAAAGATTACAGCTTCTATTCCTCGGTCCATTCTGTCTATAGCAGAATTGACTCCTTCCACATTTCTCATGCCCTCCTAGACACGACAGTAGAAGCGACCATAGGTAATATAATATGGTCAGACCACGCTCCCATTTACTTATCGATTCAGTTAGGGCCTCGTGTCAAATCAAATTTCACCTGGCGACTGAATGAAAACCTATTACAGGATCAGTTATGCAAAGCGGACCTTACCCAGTCAATTCATAACTTTATTAGAGATCATGAATGTGATACCACTTCTCCTGCAATCCAGTGGGAATCACTGAAATGTGTATTAAGGGGCATTTTGATCTCACATGGTACCCGCCTGAAAAAAGAAAGAGCCATTGAAATAACGCAGTTATCTAACCAGATTGCCTCACTAGAAAGCAAACACAAACGGGACTCATCTCCTACAACCTACGCACAACTCTCTACAACCAGACATAAATTACTAGAGGTATTAGACCAGAAATCCAGGGGCTTAAGAGAACGTCTCAAAAGCCGCTTTTATCAACTGGGAAATAGAAGTGGGAAGCTTCTTGCAAGGGCCCTCCATCCCCGCTCCATGAATACTTACATCCCTTTCATAAAAGACCCAGGAAGTGATGGTCATTTGCATAGCAACCAGGACATTTTAGCAGGCTTCCGCACATACTACAAGGCGCTTTATGATATTAGGGGACAATCGGGACACATAGCGACATATGGGACTCAAGATGATGTTAAAGCTTACCTGAAATCCCATAATCTCCCTTCCATCTCAAATGATACCTTACTGGAGCTGGAAGAGGACTTCTCCCTGGAGGAGGTCAATGCGGTAGTCTCAGATTTGAAGTCAGGGAAAAGCCCAGGTCCAGACAGGTTCTCAGCGGGTTTCTATAAACAATTTTCAGAACTTCTAAATCCTCTGTTCCTATCGGTCTGTAGATATATATCTGCAGGGGGTGCGTTCCCTCCCCAGGCGTTGATGGCCCACATCACAGTTATACCAAAACCAGGGAAGGACGCATCTCTTTGCTGCAACTATAGACCGATCTCGCTCATAAATCTAGATATCAAGCTTTATTCTAAAATGATATCAAATAGGTTACGAGACCTTCTTCCCAGACTGGTAAATCCAGACCAGGTGGGTTTCGTGCTCAGAAGAGAAGCCAGGGACAACACCCTGAGGACCATCTCCCTGATTGACGGCGCAAGACGTCACAGGATCCCCATGTGCATCCTGTCGGTAGATGCAGAGAAGGCGTTTGACAGGGTGCACTGGGGTTTCATGTTTCAGGTCCTTAAAAACATAGGGTTGGGAGAGCACATGATGAACAGAGTTACAGCACTCTACTCTTCGCCCACAGCACAAATCAAAATAAATGGCTCCCTCTCAGATTCCTTTACAATATGTAATGGAACAAGACAAGGGTGCCCCCTTTCCCCACTATTATATATTCTGACCATGGAACATCTGGCGGTGGCATTGAGGAGCAATATATCAATTAAAGGGGTTACATTTCACAAACAGGACCATAAATTAGCTTTATTCGCAGATGATCTGCTCCTGTACGTTACCTCTCCACTCATTAGTCTACCCAACATAATGGCTGAATTGCGGAGGTTCGGATCTCTGAGTAATTTTAAAATAAATACTCATAAATCCGAAATACTGAATATATCTCTTCCTCCAATGCTGGTGACTCAGCTCAAAGCCTCTCTCCCCTTCAAATGGCAGGTGGATTCATTGACATACCTAGGAATTAAACTGACGGCAGATCCCCTTGACCTCTTTAAATCAAATCACCGCCACATTTCCAGGAAGTTAGAATTAGACCTCAATAACTGGAACAAACTCCAGCTTTCATGGTTTGGGAGGATAAATGCGATCAAAATGGACCTGTTACCGAAGCTGCTTTATTACTTCCAAACCATCCCCTTAGTATTGCCGGCCTCTTTTTTCTCACGTCTGAAATCTAGCATAACCAAATTTGTCTGGGCACATAAACGCCCACGTATTTCCCACAAAATATTGAGTAGATCAAGGGATATGGGAGGAACTGGACTCCCTAATCTCCTTTTGTATAGCTACGCCTCTTTAGGGACGTGCGTTCTGGATCTATTTAACTCAGGTGAAACGAAAAGATGGGTGGAAGCCGAAAGCGCGCAATCTGATGTTGATCCGAAGGTAGTTATTTGGACCAGAGCACCACCCAGCTCCAGCTCTATCACAGTACCCTTTATCACAAAGCAATTGCGGAATTTTATGTCCCGAGGTAATAAATATCTTGACTTGTCCTCCATTCCAGGCCCATTGACACCGGTCCATAGTAATTCAGATTTTCAGGCGGGTTTCCATAGATCAACATTCCTCCATAAAAGGAAGAGTGACCATCCTATTATTCGTGACTTTATCTCAGACACAGGTATTACACCCCTAGATAATTACTCTTCAGATATCACCAAATCTCAAGATATGTGGTTCTTCTTCGAACAGCTGAAAAGTTTTATAGTGTCTATGGCTAGGAGGGTAGACATCTATAGGGCACTCACACCCTTTGAGGCCCTTTGCCTAGCGAAGGATCCTCCAGGCCATACCATTTCGACCTTGTATGACTTGTTTCTCAGATGCAGAGGTGCGAGGGACGGCTTGCCTGGGTACTTTGGGAAATGGGAGAGAGAGTGGGGGAGGTCATTCTCGGCTGAGGAGCGGACCAAAATCCTTCTCTTTATTGGTAAAACTTCGCTGAATGTGATATCACAGGAGAGGTGCTACAAGATCCTATCTAGGTGGTATAGGTGTCCTGTGAGTATCCATGCTGCCTTTCCATCAGCCTCTGATGTGTGCTGGAGATGCCAAAAGGAGAGGGGAACCCTCACTCATATCTGGTGGTCATGTCCCCCAGTGAGATCATTCTGGGAGAGCATTTTCCAGTTACTCAATAAACTCTCCTTGAGGCAGATCCAGCCCACAAAAGAGTTAGCTCTCCCGTCCCTCGGGAATGTTTCTGCTTCAGGGTTTAGGAAAGGTTTATTAAGACATTTTTTAACAGCTGCCAGAAACCTAATTCCAAGATATTGGAAGCAAACTAGAATCCCATCACGGGATGAATTCATAGCAGAGTGCAACGAGATCTTCAGGATGGAGACCTTGATAGGTCAGACACTCGGCAACAAGGACAAAGTTGATGCTATGTGGGCCCCGTGGATCATGTTCAGGGACTCACCGGATATGGGTCTATGGATTCACGGGGGGGGCAGGTATGTAGGTAATTTTCCATTCTCTTATTTCTGTACCTATAAGGTTAGCCTTGAAAATGTGGTTTTGATGTAGGAGGGCGCGTCCACTCGGGTGGGAACTCTTTGTACCCTTCCCCTTTCATCTTACTTTCCCACGTTTCTGTTGTCTTTACTGTCTCTAAATTCTTCTTCCACCTCCTCTTCTTTAGCTCTTTTTTTTCAACTTGTTCTTCCTATTTCAAACACATACGAATTGTACTTGTTATTTTTGGTCGCCAGTGGCGCAGGTGTAGTCAAAGAACTGTTGTGTTTTTAGCAGCTAGCTTGGATATATACCCTCAGCCTGCGCGCTGTGCAATTGTTTGATTATCTTCTTCTATTCTAATAAACTTTGATTTGAACAAAAAAAAAATATTGCTGGGATTTAATTACACTAAACAAATAGTAAATTGGAATTATTGATTTATAATACTATAATTGTTACATTAATTATGGGTGACTATAATAACAATTTTGTTTAAAAAATTTAAAAAATATAAAAAAATGATAAATTTACATTTGATATATAGTTCTATCTGCTCTGATCCATTATATTGTAACATCTATGAATTAATGCCATGTAATATGAATATATTTATCCCATGTATGAATATGTGTTACTTATACTAATGATTTTCCATGAACAAGTATAGAAGGAGCTTTTGCCACCATAGGGTTAAAACATGGGAGGTTTCATGTTTGTTTTTAATCCCTTTCCTTGACTTTTTCCTTTCCTCCCCCTTTTTCTATATTTTGGCAGTCTAGCCTTTAGTCTCATAGACCATGTAGAAGGCGCTTGTACGCCGAAACGCATAGTCCAAGCAGGCTACCACTCCTAATCTTTTTCCTTCACCGCCCAGAAGTGTGGCTCCAATTTTATGGAATTTTTTCAAAATAAAGATTTGCAAATGCAAAAAATGTTTTAATATATATCTGCATCCTCAAATTTGTCCGCTGGAGTTATAAAGTTTTTTCATTTGGATTTCCCGTAGCTGGATCCTGCTCTGGTTTTCTGTGCGGACTATCTTTTGGATTGATACTGGAATCCACACACAGGAGTGTACGGGTAAGCTGGCTTTGAAAACTATTTAGTTTTTTGACCCATGGTGTGGTGGCAAGGCCGAAGGGTAGGGCTACGAATTGAAAATGGGAGTCCTGAACTGCGAAGCGAAGGTGTTTTTGGTGATCTGGGGCGATGGGTATGTGCAGGTACGCGTCCTTGATATCTATGGAGGCGAGGAATTCCCCTACGACCATGGATGCAATAATGGACCTTAAGGACTCCATTCTGAATCTCCGTACGTGCACATGTTTGTTCAGGTGTTTGAGGTCCAGGATGGGTTGAACTGACCCATCTTTTTTGGGGACCACAAAGAGGTTGGAATAAAAACCCCTGAACTTCTCGTCGTCCAGAACGGGTATTATCACTCCTGCTGTTTGGAGCGAGTGGATTGCTGAGAAAAAGGCCTCGCGTCGATTTCGAGTCTTTGGGGGTTTGAGAGAAGGAACCGATTCGGGGGTCGGGTCTGAAATTCTATGTGGTAACCGGAAGACACAAGGTCTCGCACCCATTTGTCGTCTGAGGCGGCAGCCCAGATGTGTTAAAAGAGCCGCAGTCGACCTCCTACAATGAGTGTGTCTTACAGGGCGCCTAAGGAGTCATGAGGGGGGAAAACGTCGTGGACGAGTCTCCCTAGTCCTGGACTGTTTCGGTCTAGGCTGCCATGACGAAGTGGGTTTCAGGGAGAGCTGAGAAGGTCGGTCTCTGCGTAGTCCGCGGCTAGTGGCGGGGACAGCGTGGGATGTCGACCAACCAAATGAGTTCCGAAAGGAGCGGAATGAGGACTGTGAACGTCTGGTGAAGGTCGTCCTGGGCTTCAGCTGGGGAAGGGAGGTACTTTTTTCTCCCGTGGCGTCAGAAATGAGATGGTCCAGACGTTCGCCAAACAATCGGTCTGGAAAAAAGGGAAGGCCTGTGAGAGACTTCTTGGAGGCAGAGTCCGCTTGCCATTGTCGGAGCCAGAGAGCTCTACGGATGGCTATGGTATTTGAGGCGGCAAAAGCTGCGCAGGTAGCAGCATCAATAGAGGCCTGCATGAGGTACTCCGCCGCAGCGGCAATTTGAGCTGCTACCTCTGTGACGGTATGAAGGAACTGGGATTCCTCAAGCGAAGTGTTAAGGGATTCTGCCCAGACCAAGATCGCCTTTGCGACCCACACAGAGGCAAAGGAGGGCGAGAGGGAGGAACCCGCAGCCTCAAAGGCAGAGCGGGCGAGGTGCTCCACCTGTCTGTCTGTCGGGTCCTTGATGGAGGAACCATCGGGTAAAGACAGGAGCGTTTTTGTGGCAAGGCGGGAGAGCGGGAGGTCGACCGAGGGCAGATCAGCCCAGCCCTTAGGGGCAGGTGAGGCAAAAGGGTACCGGGACTCCATGAGTTTACGGTTACCGAAGTGCCTGTCAGGATTCTCCCTTTGCTTTGTGAGGATATCCTGAAACTCTGGGTGATCAGCGAAAACCTTTTGGGGTTTCCTTGCCCTCTTAAAGGAGACCACATGGTCAGTGGTAGTGGATGGGGGATCCTCCACCTGCAGAGTTTGGTTGATTGCTGCTATAAGGGTATGTGCGCACTAGGCGTTTTTTTCACGCTGCGTTTTTATGTGCGTTTTTGTCTCAAAAAACGCACCCGCGGATAAAAAACGCGGCAAAAACGCATGCGTTTTTACCGCAATTTGGTGCGTTTTTTTGCTGCGTTTTTGCTCACTTCGTTTTTAATCAGTGCACAATGCCATTAAAGATTGCTGATGGAAAAAAAAAAAAAAAGGTCTGATGTCATTTCCTTCTTCAATATGTTCTTCATTGTATGCAGGAGAGCAGACAGCTGCAGAACTAGTGTATGCAGGAGAGCAGACAGCAGCTGCAGAACTAGAAGGATCAGCATCCTCCATCCAGGACTGTATGCAGGAGTTTTTTGCCCAAAAAGAAAAAAAATTACATGGGCTTCGCTATATTTTTGTATGCTAGCCAGGTACAGCGGGCAGGTACAGGCTGCCCCCAACCCCCAGCTGCCTATTTGTACCCGTCTGGGAATCAAAAATATAGGGAAGCCCTTTTTTTTTTTATGTCATGAATTTCAAGAAATAATTTAAAAAAAAATTACATAGGCTTCACCCAATTTTTGAGTCCAGCCAGGTACAACTAGGCAGCTGGGGATTGGAATCCGCAGTGCAGCGTGCCCAAGCTTTCTGGGCACCCCTGCTGCGAGTTGCAGTCCGCAGCCACCCCAGAAAATGTCGCTTTCATAGAAGCGCCATCTTCTGGCGCTGTATCCAACTCTACCAGCTGCCCTGGTGACGGTGGCTCGCTGGGTAATAATGGGGTTAGGGCTAGCTGTATATTATCAGCTGGCCCTAAGCCCGAAATTCATGGTGTCACGCCAATATTAGACATGGCCACCATGAATTTCTAGTAATGATAAAAACAAACACAACACCCAGAAAAATATTTTTATTAGAAATAAAACACAACACAATTAGTGACTCCATCTTTATTGAAATAAAGAAGCCCCCCTCCGCAGTAATCCTGGGTCAAGGGTCCCGCGCCGTCCAATCCGGATCCAATATCATCTGATCGGTTTGCTGGAAGGCAAAGCGATCAGATGATGTGTCAGGTTCTAGAATGTGAATCACATCACACATCAGCTGATTGCATAAAAGCCGATTATACAATCAGCTGATGCATCAGTAGAAAAAAAAAATAAAAATACTCACTTATGTGCTGATTACCGGCAGATCCTGGAGCGATCAGATGAGAGTCTGATCCTGTCCGATCGCTGAAGGAGCTGCCGGTAATCAGCTGATGAAGTCTCCTGATTGCAGGATCAGCTGATAAGTTAAGCCGCCCGGCCGACACCGCAAGAATTACGATCAGCTGATGGGTCAGGTGACTGCATCAGGTCATCCATCGCCAGGTCCTGCAAGCATCGTACGTGCCCCGGGGAAACTGCACACAGCCAGAGCGGCGGTACCGGGACAGGAGCTGGGAGCGGGTATGGCATCGGGAGTCTGCAGACAGGTGAGTATGACATTTTTTTTCTACTCTTCACTTTTGTTTTTGCCGCTGCCTTCACCTCCCGCCCAGACATGCTGCCGCACGGGAGCTGACATGGCACCGGGCGGGTTGTGGAAGCGGCGGTGATGGTACCGGGAGGATTCATGCTTCTGTGTTTAGAAGGAATCCTCTTCCTGTACACGTCACTTTAGTACCCACCCCTTGCATTTATAGCTGCGTTTTTAGTCATAGAAACGCAGCTATATGCGTTTTTCATTGCGTGTTTGAATATCTCATTGAACTCAATGGGTGAAAAACGCCGTGAAAAACGCAGAAATAATTGACATGCTGCATTTTTGTGGTCACCACAAAAACGCAGCTACAAAAAAACGCTGTGTGCGGACAGCACTTATAAAAACCCATAGACATTGCTGGGGAAGCAATGTCACTGCGTTTTCAGCACAAAAACGCGGTAAAAAACGCCGCTAAAAACGCAGCAAAAACGCCTAGTGCGCACAAAGCCTAAGGGAGTCTATTGCAGTTTGATCATCTGGGGAGGGTGAAACCAAGGAATCATCCTGGTACAAACAGCATTCTCCCTCCTCCAGCTCTTCAGAAGCCGTGGAGCGTGTGGGAGAGCCTGCCCTGTGTGCTCCCGAGGGAGAGCCATGGGGGCCATGAGAAAGTGCTGGAGACACCCGGCCGTGTGCTCTTTTTCTGATCCCTGTAACCGGTGAAGCATGGGCCCGGATTACCTCAGAAGAATCCTCCATAGGGGTATCCTCAGGCGCCCAGAAGGGTGTGGAGGACGACATTGCATAGCCAGCACCAGGTTCTGTGACAGTTTTTCCATGGATTGGGACAGAAACTGTGCCCATTCCGGTGGGCTGGGAGCCCTAGGCTCTGGGCTGATGGTTGAGGCGGTGGTGGCGGGAGGGGTCTTGGGGGGCTATAGGGGCACAGGACTGACAGAGAGAAGAGGTGTGTTTACGTGGTAGCTCAGCGTGGCAGGCAGTGCAGGCTGAATAATAGACTATGTGAGCCTTAGCACTCTTAGTACCCTTAGAGTTCTGCATGTTCCTAATAGGAGTATGCCAGGAGGGGGAGCAATGATATGCAGAGCTACAAGTGAAGCAGTGGGAAGCAAGGATTGTATTTGCTTCGGTGTACCTAACCAGAATCAGCCGATGGCCCTGCGTCCTCAGGAAGGAGTCTCTGTGGAGATCTTCGCGCGTTTTCCTGGGGGCTTATCGCGGCCCGCGGGGGGCGGGGCTTAGCGCTTAAAGAGCGCCAAGAAGAAGTCAGTGTGCCCCCCTGCTGTCGGTAGTAAAAAACGGCGGGAAGGGAGCTTCTGCGAGTTTTTCTCCCTCTCCCTCCAGTCAGCACACAGCTACCAGTAGATTATCTCTGCAGGAGTCCCTGCAATCAGCAAGGGACGCCCCCTCCTCCAGCCAGCACGCAGCTAGAGGGAATAAACACTGAGTTTATGAGCCCTGGGAGCCCTCCTCCCGCCACCGTTAGATTATCTCTGCAGGATTCCCTGCAATCAGCAAGGGACTTTCCCCTCCTCCAGCCAGTACACAGCTATGGTGGGAATAAAGACTGTAAATTCAGCAGTCCTGGGAGCCTTCCCTGCACCGTCTTTCTCCCTTTGTCTGGGAAACCAGTCAGGGGGGATCTCACCTTAACACTGCCTCAGTCCAGGCAGTGGAAATAGCAGAGTCAGCTTGCTGTGCCCGGCCACACAGGTGCAATGTATCAACTCAGAGCCTGCAAAGAGGGGCTGAGGAATTGTGCATCTGCCCTGGGCTCTGGAAAATCGGTGTCTGTGGGACCCGTCGTCCAGTAAAAGGTAGCCCAGGATCCAGCGTCACAGGAGGGGGTACGTGGAGGTAACACTCCGCGTTCCCGCCCGTTGATGGGTATTGGGAGATCGGTCCCCAAGGGAAACCGTCGCCCTCAAAAAATAACAAAACCTTGAAAGGATGTGCCTCCTACAGACACTAAGCTAAAACTGAGGTTGCCTGGTCTGGCCAGGGGGTGTATACTGCAGAGGAGGAGCTAATGCTTTTTGCATCTACTTAGTGTCCTCCTATGGCTAGTCAGCATAACACCCATGGTCCTGTGTCCCTCAATGAGGCGTCAGAGAAATATATTTTTGAATAAAAACTAAAAATGAATGATATGTATTATTCTAATATATGATGGGAAATAATATGCTATACATAAGGAAATACATGTAGATGAAAAATAATGATAAGGTAGGAAATTACGGGGTATTCATATAGAAAAGATTACCCCGTAATTTCCTACCCTATCATTATTTTTCATGTACATGTATTTCCTTATGTATAACATATTATTTCCCATCATATATTAGAATAATACATATCATTCATTTTTAGTTTTTATTCAAAAATATATTTATCCAAATATATACTGTATACAATACATTTTCTATACATATCTCATTAAAACACATACAAATATATATATATTTGTATATGCGTACTTTAAGCTTTTATGTATTATGAATATATATTTCTTTCCCATATATATATATGTTCCCTTCATATATATATGTATGTATATATATATTTATTTTTACCTCTTGTATTTGATTGGCATTAACCCTTTCTTGATCCACCTCTGTTTCTTGATTTTTTTCACTCCACCCGGAACTGCCTTGTTTCCAAGTTCATACCATGATGATCAACTACTAAAGGTTTGCCGCATTGGACTTTTTGCTTACCTATGATTAAGGACATGTTTTTAATTCCCTGTCTGAAACGCGTAAGGATGTAATTGTTGTCTTTTCCTTTGCCCATTTGCATTTTTTTTTCATTTTAATTTCTATGTTCTAATAAATTTTAGATTTTTATATAAACTACTCTATTTTTTGCTGGTGCTGGATCCCATCTTCCCCCTACCCTTCCCTCTCCACTGGCAATTATTAGCTTTTTCTAACTATGAGTCTAACTACGGGTCATACGTAAGGCTACTTTCACACTTGCGTCGTTTCGCATCCGTCACAATGCGTTGTGTGACGCATGTGATGGATGCGTTGTAAATAGTGTGATAATAATGACAACAGATTCCTGTGAAATAACGCGTTGTGTTAGTTTTCTTTAGCCGAGAGAGAGCCCCCATCAGCACTGCCCACACCCCGGCACTACCGCACCCATCATCACTGCACACACCCCGACACTACCGCACCCATCATCACTGCACACACCCCGCCACTACCGCACCCATCATCACAACACACACCCTGGCACTACTGCACCCATCATCACCGCACACACAGGCACTACCTCAGTGACATCCCCGCTGACGGAGCGATTCACTTCAGTTGCTGCGTGGAGCTGACAGAGAGCTGTCATGGTCTGTGGCCGCTCCTGTCAGCTTCATGTAGCAGAGCTGAAAGCGTCGTGGGACCTCTGTGCATTATGTTGGACCTGGAGGGTTATTTGGGGATTTTAATAAAATGGTGAAAGAGGGTATATTTTTGCCTTATTTCAAATAAAGGATTTTTTTGGGTGTATGTGTTTATTTACTTTCATTTACACGTTAATCATGGGGGGGTGTCTCAGACGCCTGCCATGATTAACCTAGGACTTAGTGGCAGCTATGGGCTGCCATTAACTCCTTATTACTCAAATTGCCACCACACCAGGGCAATTCAGGATGAGCCGGATACAGTTCCGGGACTGTTGCATCTAATTCCGGGCAGCTGCTGGCTGATATTTTTAGGCTGGGGGCTCCACATAATGTGTGGCTCCCCATCCTGAGAATACCAGCCTTCAGCCGTGTGGCTTTACCTTGGCTGGTATCAAAATTGGGGGGGACCGCATGCCGGTTTTTTTTTTATTATTTATTTATTAATTTATTGTACTGCACGATATAGACCCGCCCACCGGCGGATGTGATTGGTTGCAGTGAGACAGCTGTCACTCTGCTTGGGGGCGCGTCTGACTGCAACTAATCATAGGCGTCAGTGGACGAGGGAAGCAGGGAATACGAGATGGAATAATGAGCGGCTCGCATTTTCAAAAGAGGAGAAGCCGCCAGAGCAGCGTGACAGCTGTGCAGCGCCACGCCCGTGATCGATGAGTATGAGAGAGGGGGTGAGAAGGAGAGAGAGAGAAGAAGAGAGAGAGACTACTGCACCCATCATCACTACACACACCCCAGCACTACCGCACCCATCATCACCACACACACCAGCACTACCGCCACCATCATCACCGCACAGACGCAGGCACTAACGCCCCCATCATCACTGCACACACCAGCACTAACTCAGTGACATCCCCGCTAACAGCGCAATTCACTTCAGTTGCTGCGTGGAGGAGACCGAGAGCGGTCATGGTTTGTGGCCGCTCATGTCAGCTTCATTTAGCAGAGCTGATAGCTTCGTGGGACCTCTGTGGATTACTTCGGACCTGGAGGGGTATTTGGGGATTTTAATAAAGTGGTGAAAAAGGGTGTATTTTTGTCTTTTATTTCAAATAAAGGATTTTTTTCAGGTGTATATGTTTATTTACTTTCACTTACAGGTTAATCATCGGAGGGTGTCTCATAAACGCCTGCCATGATTAACCTAGGACTTAGTGGCAGCTATAGGCTGCCAGTAATGCATTATTCCGATTGCCACCACACCAGGGCAATTTGGGATGAGCCAGATAGAGTCCCGGGACTGTTGCATTTAATGGATGCGACAATTCCGGGCGGCTGCTTGTTGATATTTTTGGACTGGGGGGCTCCCCATTACGTGGGGCTCCTCATCCTGAGAATACCAGCATTCAGCCGTGTGGCTTTACCTTGGCTGGTATTAAAATTGGGGGGGGGGGGGGGGGGAAATCGCATGACTTTTTTTTTAAATTATTTATTTATTGTACTACACGATATAGACCTGCTCACTGGCGGCTGTGATTGGTTGCAGTGAGACAGCTGTCACTCAGTGTGGGGGCTCGTCTGACTGCAACCAATCATAGGCGCCGGTGGGCGGGGGGAGCAGGGAATACGAGATGGAATAATGGTTGGCCAGAATTTTCAAAAGAGGAGAAGCCACCAGAGCAGTGTGACAGCTGTGCAGCGCCGCGCCCGTGATCGGTGAGTATGAGAGAGAGGGTGAGAGGGAGAGACCGACCGACAGAGAGAGATAGAGATACCAGAAGTGATTTTAAATGATTTAGATCGTTCTGCTGGACATGCTGAGCATGCTCAGTCGAACGTGACGGAATCAGTCAGCGGATTCCACCGCTTAGCGCATTGCGGCGGAATCCGCCACCATAGACAATCATTAGATACCTTAGCGGATTCCAACGGAAAGTTGTTTTAACGACACCAAAAACGCTACATGCTGGGTTCCCTCCGCCCGACGCTCAGTCAAAATAACGACTGAGCGTCGGTCAGCGGATGTAACGCAGACACTTGCGTCACAGTGCATCGTCAATACAAGTCTATGGAGAATAGCACAGTCCATTAACGGACTGCGCTACTTTCCATAGCAGCGGATTGCGATGAACACAAGTGTGAAAGTAGCCTTAGTCAGATGTTCTTAAGTTGGGGACTGCTTGCATCAGTATGATGAAAAAGCTTTATTTTTGTCATGGTTTTTTTTTCATTTAAATTTTATGGTGTTAACCATAAAACCATGGGTAAAATAATGGAATAGTGTTATAGATTAGGACTGTCCGGATACGTCGAAACCAACAATGTACTATTTTTGTTTACAGTTGTGAAACATGTTTCTGTTATTTTTTTCATACTTGAAAAAAAAACAAAACATTTTTTTAACTATTATTACTTGTTTTATATTAGTCACAAGCTTAATTGCTGGTCAGCTATATTGCAATACTTTTGTACTGTGACCAAGGACACATACATGTTGTCTCCATACAGTTTTTCCAGATATCCACTTCTTTGAGTGACAGTACATATGTAACTGCAGCAATGAAGACAGCCGGGGTTTTCTAAAAGTGTAACAAGCTCCCCCACCCCATTATCTGATGGTTTAGGTCATTTTTTCCTACAGTGTTTGCTAAGTAGCATTTTGTAATATATATTTAAGTGCAGCTGAGAGCTAATGCTTGGTGCTGATTGGCTCTAAGCAATGATCACCAAGCTAAGATTGCCTAACTTAGACACATCATACGAAGAGAGCAATCACTGGAGAAAGACATCATGGCTGCAGGAATAGAAGGAACAAGGTGAAGAGGAAGACTAGCAACCCGATTGCTTGATAACATCAAGATAATTGTGGAGAAGACCATGGTGGACCTAGTTAAGTGGAAAAGACCCTGGTGGACATATCTAGGCGGAGAAGACCCTGGTGGATCTATCTAGGCAGAGAAGACCCTGGTGGATCTATCTAGGCGGAAAAGACCCTGGTGGATCTATCTAGGTGGAAAAGACCCTGGTGGATCTATCCAGGAGGAAAAGACCCTGGTGGATCTATCTAGGCGGAAAAGACCCTGGTAGATCTATCTAGGCGGAGAAGACCCTGATAGATCGATCTAGGCAGAGAAGACCCTGGTGGATCTATCTAGGTGGAGAAGACCCTGATGGATCTATCTAGGTGGAGAAGATCCAGGTGGATCTATCTAGGTGGAAAAGATCTAGGTGGATCTATCTAGGTGGAAAAGATCCAGGTGGATCTACCTAGGTGAAGAAGATCCAGGTGGATCTATCTAGGTGGAGAAGATCCAGGTGAATCTATCTAGGTGAAGACTCAGGTGGATCTATCTAGATGGAGAAGATCCTGGTGCACCTATCTAGGTGGAGAAGTTCTTGGTGGACCTATCTAGGCTGCACAAGATCAATCTTTCAACAGAGCTTTCATCCATCAAGTCGCCATGGCTTGCAATGGAGATGAAGGCCATTAAAAGAAAATAAGTTGATTGGTTCTCCAATTTAATGAATGTGTGATTTGGTGGGTTGTTCCCTCTCCCCAAAAACGTTCTGAATTTGCTGATTGCTGAAGGTGTTACCACTAGAAGCAGCAACAATCCAGAGAATGGGGCATTGGAACCTCTGTCTCTGCTGTCCCGTCCTCAATCGAGCAAAAGTGCGTAGCTATAGTTCAGAGATAAAGGTATTTCTTTTAATGTCAGTTAACTTCACTCAAAAACAGTTTGTTTTTTTAAAAGGAAGCTATTATTAGAAAATTACCTGTTGTTTAAATTAGGTTTTATCTTACTGACCTGAGGGTCTCCTGTCCTGAGGAAACTTGTGACAGGTTTGGGATCAGTGTCTCACATTGCCTTGTGAGACTCTGAATATGGAACATATTTGCATTTTTTTAGTGCAGCAATGGTTAATGACTCATTCCTTGTTGGTAGTTTCTTGTTCATCTCACTGAAACCGGTTTGTGACCACTCCCATTCCCTTTAAATAGTCACATGTCCTATCACCTGATGCCGGTTAGAGAAAGAGAAATCATTCTGAACTGACTACCTTTGTAGGTGGAAGCTTGCTGAAGGTCCTGGAGTGGTGCCACCTGCAGTCCTGGTGTTTGACTGCAACAGGAGTTGCATATCCTTTTGTCTATGTTCCTCTGTTGGACTTCCTTTCCCTGCGTTTTATTACAGTACTGATGATGTGTAATGTACTTACCGGCCTTCCCACTAGCCAGCATGAGTGGGGAGACAGCTAGGGACTAGGCACATGACGGTGGCGGAGGGAAGGATCTGCTTAGATACCTTAGAAAGCTAAGGGTGCAGAGTCAGGTTAGTGTCAAGTGGTGACTCATTTCCCCTCTCCCTACCATAAGGGCCTTACTACCCGTTTCCATCTCCGTTTGTGACCCCTGTGTTGCGCTGTGCACTGGACATCCCCTTGTCTGAGAGTGACACTTACATGTATTTAAAAAAATAAAAATATTGACAAGGTTTCATATCACTGTATTTATTGAAAAAAAAAAAAAAAAAAAATCAGAACCCTCCCCCTTCCCCCCTGAAATTAGTAATCTTGCCATTAACACACTCGTCAAAGGGCTATTTTGGATTCATACATCCTGTTTGCTCAGCAAACGTTTTCAGCATGGCTTCATATTATTAGAAGGATTACAATGACAGCATACGTGATGTCACAGTTCACCCTAACCCACTTCCCTTTACATTACTCTGTGCACACGTTCATCAGACACTTTAGCCCCTTTTCATCATTTGTGGGGGGGAGGGGGGTAAGTCACTTTTTAATTTACGTGTGTTGAGGTATTCAAACATTTATTGCTCTGAAATAATCAGAATTGTGCACACAGTTCTTGAATTTGGCACGAAGTCGAAAAAAGTGCTCGTTTCCTATCATTAACCATTTTTGCGGCTTTTTCAGCAAAAAGTCGTAAAAAAATTGCAACTTGGAGACACACATGCAAAAAAATACGCCAAGGGGAAGTACTACTGAAGTAGAGTTGTGCTAAAGTTTTCGGCTTTTTAAAAAGTTGCAATTAATGAATCCGCCAAAAACATCTGGAAAGATTAAACTCTGCCCACAAGACGGAAAACGAAAACAGGCAAGGACATATAGAATAGATATAAAATAGACTTAAAAAATATGCAAATATTATAATGATTTGGGTGCAATAAAAAAGGCGCAAAACAAGACAATAAACAATCGATGATGAATCGGAATCTTAGAATAGCAAAGATATGTACAGGATCTAACTATTGTGGCTATGTACATTTGTTGTTTCCTGGAACAATAGGAAATAAGAGTCTAAACGAGCCCCAGAGGACATGTTTTCCAAATAAGAGGTAACAAAAGATTTCACATAATTTGGTAAGCACATGGAAACAGAGATTCTGACTACAGATGACCACTCTTTGCCATCTATACAGCAGTATGACAGCATTACAGATGACCAATTTTTGCCAGAGCAATAGTTGAGTTCATTTTGCCGCTTATAGCCAGGCCACACATGTTGTCTTGAGGGCTTCCGATATGAAAGTTGAAACTTCGTTTTCGTCATGTACAATATTTTTTCTAAGACACACTTGATTATAAGACATACCCCAAATTTAGAGGAAAATGGGAAAAAATAATTTTTAATGTTAAAATGAGGGTCTGTCATAATCCTAGTGCATTTTCTATTTGCTCACCAGGGGGAGTGGTGGTAGTGTCACATGAGGCAGGGTTAGCGATGCTGCGGGCTCGGATGATGGTATATCGCTGCTCAGGAGGGTCAGTGGATGAAGGGTCGGCGATGCTGCGGACGAGGAGGAGGGGGTGTCGCGGCTCAGGAGCGTCAGTGGACGGAGGGTCGGCGATACTGCAGGCTTAGGGCACCATTGATCTGCCGGTGAGCTGCGGGCTCCATTGAATCGCCGGCAGTTGAGGCAATGGACTTCAAGAAGATAGCCTTGGAGGTGGCGCGTGCGTAGATTGGCCTCCGTGGCCATTTTCTTGAATGTCCATCTCATCAACCACCAACGATTCAAAAGGACTCTGCAGTCTGCAAGAAGATCAATGACACCTGCTGCCACGACACCCACGAGCCCGCAGTATTGCGACCCTTAGTCCTGTGACCCTTCTGATCTGCTCCTCTGCAGTGACACCACTTCCTGCGAGTTGACCCTGCGCCACCGCCGTCCCGGTAAGCCATATCCAGATTATAAGACGAATCCCCAGTTTTGGGGGGAAAAAAGTGCGACTTATAATCTGGAAATACTGCATAGTGAGGTAAATGCTCTCCTTAGAAAAAAAGGTTCAGATGATCTTTGAAGTAGAAGTTAAGAAGGATTAAGAGATCAGGAATTATCCAGAACATGTTATATTAAAAAAAAAGGACTCGACAGGGAAACATGAATCTAAATCTGAACACTTTATTAAACGATAATCCTTACAAAAAGACAGAAGTGAAAAGACAACAAATTGTGATGCTCATTACTACACTACCTACAGAAAACAGTTCACACAGATAAAACAGACAGTAATGAAGTATCTTCCTTCTAAAACAAATGTAACCCCTTTCCGACATATGGTACTTGTACGTCATACGTCGGGTCCCCATTTTTGATGCAGCTTAGGAGCTAAGCTTGCACCTTGCTCCTGTGCTACACAGCCAGCATCTGCCTCTAACATCTGCAAGCAGGGCGCCATCTGAGGCTAACTCCTTAAAGAAGTGGTCCACTACTTTTACACTGATGGGGCATCAATGTCTGATCAGCCGAAGTCACCCCCACCGATCAACTTTTCTCAGTGCCGAAGCCCGAAATGCTCAGTTCCCGAGCTACCCCATCTTCTGATAGCGGCTACAGCCCGGTGCTGCACATCCACCTCCCATTCATATCAATAGGAAGCAGACACGCAGTATTGCAGCTGCTATCAGAAGATGGAGCAGCTCCTGAACTGAGCATTTCCAGCCACCTGCCCCTGCACCAACAGCAGATAAACAGGGGTGCGGGGTGTCAGAAGATCAGACTTTGATGACCTATCTTAAGGATAGGCCTTCAGTGTAAGAGTAGTGGACAAGGCAGCGACATTTAAAGCATGCAGTTTTGGTATGTTCCATTCTATGCATCCATAACCCTCTGCAACACAATCATGGGGTGCCAATGTGTTGCCTTGGTAGCTGGGGACCCAATGGAGGCCCCCACAGCTGCAATAGTTTTCCTCATGTGAAGCCAAGCCTGTGGTGGATTTCATAGGAGAATGTCATATTCATTATATACTGCAATGATGTACTGCAGTATATAGTAAGTGTGAGCAGATGTAGAGATGAGCGAACCTGAGGTTTGATTGTCGAACCAAACACCAACGTAAAAAAATCAAGGTTCGAGTTCAAGGTTCGGATGCTGTATGTGCGAACTTCACTTGTGCGAGCAACGCAGTGCTCAGACCTGTGCAAGCTGCTTACAGTGTTTGAATGGCGCACACTGGGGGTAAAAACAACATGATTACATGTAGTATGTACCTAAATAATAGTATGAAAAAGCCTGCCCACAATCCCCTGGAACTGATCTGCTTATGGTTGGCTGTTTGTGGGTGGAGACTGAAACTGCCAATCAGTTACTTACAGGGTTCGGGTCAAGCTCAAGCCAGTGGAGGCGCGGCTCATTTGCTGCCTTCAAACCGAACCTCCACGAAACCGCTCATCTCTAATCAGATGATCACAAGATTTAGCCCCTACAGGAGCTAAAAAAAAAAGGTAAAAAAATAAAATTTAAAAAGTTAAAAAAATCCAAATAACCCTTTCCATCCCCCTCCCCCAGATTAAAAATAAAGAAATGAGAAAAATAAAAGTATTGTATGGCTATGTCCATAAAAGTCCGATCTATCAAAATTTAAAATTAACCCAATCGTTGAATGCCAAAAAAACAAACTCCACAATTGTGTTTGTTTGCGATAGCAATAAGAGGCGATGATAATGTAGTGTCTACCCAAAAAAGTAACAATAAAAACAACAGCTCTCCACGCAAATACCAAGCTCTCGCACAGCTCCATCGACGTAAAATAAAAACATTAGAGACCTCGGAAAATGGAGACATGACATGCAATTTGTTTTTTTTTATTTTTTTTCATGAATTTCCCCCCAAAATTTTTTATTTAAATAAAATAAAAAAAGGCTATACAAGTTTGGTATGCCGTAATAATACTGATCTAGAGTTACTACTGACTTACATTACATTATATTTTTACTATATAATGAGTTCTGTAAAATCAAAACCCAAAAAAACTATTGCAATTTTTAAAAAAAAAATTGAATTGCTGTGTTGCACACATGACCGTGAGGAAATGATGTAAAAAGCCATGCAGCACAAGTCTCTTGTCAGAAACAATGATTAAGGACTAAATCTCTTCCGAAACGCGTCTGTTTTGTGACACTATAGCGGTCTGGTATTTTTGTACTACCATCCCTGTGATTTTTTAAAACCTTGAAAATAAAGAATTGTATTTTTAGAAGATCGGTTGCCGGAAATCTTTATATTTCAACTTATGTCATGTGGTCTGGAGCATCAATTACAGCTTTACAACGACGTTTCATGCTGGTCACAAGTGGAGATATTGTCTACTGGGGTCCTTGAGGGGGTACAGAGTTACCATCCTGAAGCTTCACCCGAAAGCCAAATATCCCTAACTTTGTGAATAGTATGTTATAAAACTTTGGGTAGTGGTCCGATGTTTTTCATGGACCCATAGACATGCATTGCCAATTTTGGTCCAACACTTGGATCAAAATTGGACACGTATCCGATATTTTACTTGACCCGCTCAGTCGGAGGAAAATATTGGACTTGTGCAGTCCCATTGAATGTGATGAGTATGAGTGCTCTCCGTGAAAATCATAGATGCCAGTGTTCCGAAAAGGAACACTTTGAGGAAGTATTACATATCCTTCAAAGACAAAAAATGACTAAAGAGCATTATTAGCAGTGCATTTATCCCTGGTCATGTTACCTCTCCTATGTTAAAGGATCAGACATAGTTACCCCTCCTACACACTACTTGCCAGATAGTTTATTTTGTTCTGTCAACATCAATTTACTTTATCTGTTCTATGGGGCTTTTAAAAATTTGTCAATAAAAAGTTCTTTGATTTCTAAGAAGAACTGATTTGTGGTTAAACCTTTTCCAACATTCCTGATATGATAATTTTTTTCCAATTTAAGATGTTTTGAGCCAAGTTTTGGTTAAAGCATTTTTCAACCAGATAAAAATGGTTTCTACCCTTGGTGACCCCTCTGATATTTAAGATATTTAAAAAAAAACAAACAAAAAAAAACATTTTGCACATTCAAAAGATTTAAAATGTCTTCTCTATGTGACTTCTTTGATGTGTAACAAGGTTTGATTTTTGGCTAAAACATTTCCCACATTCTAAACATAAAAATGGCTTCTGATCTGCGTGACTTCTCTGGTGTCTTATAAAATTTGCTTTCTTAGTAAAACATTTCCCACATTCAGAACATGAAAACGGCTTATCCTCTGTGTGACTTCTCTGATGTCTAACAAGATTTGTTCTCTTGGTAAAACATTTTCCACACTCTGAACATGAAAATGGTCTCTCCTTTATGTGAATTATCTGATGTTTAAGAAGATTTGATTTCTGGCTAAAACATTTTACACACTCTGAACATGAATATGGCTTCTCTCCTGTGTGAATTTTCTGATGTGTAAAAAGATTGGATTTCTGGCTAAAACATTTCCCACATTCTAAACAAGAAAATGGTTTCTCCCCTGTGTGAACTCTTTGATGTATAACAAGATCCGATTTCTTAGTAAAACATTTCCCACAATCTGGACATGAATGTGGCTTGTCCCCAGTGACTGCTTTTTGATGGTCAACACGATTTGATTTCAAGCTAAAAAATTTCTCACATTCTAAACATGAATATGGTTTGTCTTCTGTGTGAGTTCTCTGATGTGCAACTAAACCTGATTTCTGGTTAAAAATATTCCAATGTTCAGAGCATGAAAATGGCTTCTCCCCTGTGTGAGCTTTATGATGAACAAAATCTAATTTCTGTTTACCACATTCTAAGCTTGAAATAGTTTTTTCCCCTGTGTGAATTCTGTAATGGGCATCAAGATCCAATTCATTGGTAAAAGATGTCTCACAATCTGAACATGTATAAGGCTCCTCCCTAGTGAAAACTTTTTGATGGTCAACAAAATTTGATTTCTTGGTGATTTTTTGTTTAACAATCTGTGATGAATCAGAAGGACTTGGTATGCAAACATATGACGATGGATCTTTGCTGAGATGGGCTGAAGGTATGTCTGGGGTACTGACAGGCTCTTCAAGTATATCTTGTGTGATGTTACGATCATCTGCGATAACATCTGAGTTTCTGGTATAATTATCTGCCAAAAATAAACCCATATGTATTGTGTTTATATATAATTTTGCTAAACTTGAATTTATTTTTTTTTATAATGTCCACTTTTTATTTAAATTAAAAGTCATGTGGTAAACTATACTATACTGTAGAAAAGTTTTAGGCAGGTGCAGAAAAAATCCTGAAACGTTATTTTCATCAATTAACAAAATACAAAGTAAATGAAAAAAGAGAAATATAAAGCATACAATATTCAATATTTAGAGTGATCAGAGTTTGTCTTCAAATCGGCATCAATTTTTGCATGAACATTTGCACAGTTTTTGAAAGAACTCAGCAAGGAGGCCCTTGGAGAACTAATCACAGATCTTCTGTGGATGTAGGCTTTCACAAATCCTTCTGTTTGTTCATCCCAGGCAGACTCGATAATGTTAAGGTCAGGGCCTTGAGGGGGCCATGTAATCACTTCCAGGACTTCTTGTTCTCAATGGCATTGGTTGTATGTTTGGGGTCATTGTCCTGCTGCAGAATAAATTAGAGGCCAATCAGATGCCTCTTTGGTCATAATGTTATGGCAGGGAAGAAAGGCTATACCAGTCATATAGAACAACACAAAAGAAGGGGAGAGGAATGCCTTATTGCTAGGAAAAGGGGGAAGTGGTGAACCCTGACAATCTACAGCTCACCTTCTCTGCCCTCACCAATCCTATACAGGTTCCACACCTGTTACTAGGCTGGTTACCGAGAGCCCTATCTTCCCCTGCCAAATGGGCCCTAAGTAAGGATGGTGGGTATGAGCGCTAGTCAACATCACTAATACTAAAGGAAGACACAAGGGAATAATACAGGGGAAACACGACTGCAATCACCAGAGCCCTGGTAGATCGCAAAAGACAACCACTTATCTGAGGAGCAGGAACCACAGTCTCTGGAGCAACAGGAGACGACCACTGCAGACCACAACAATGAGCAAACTATAAACTGCACTCAAACCACCCCATGGTGAGGTTAATAAAATAAGTCAGAGGATAGCAACTGAAAGGCAGAAGGACAGAGCCCCAGGGTCATAGTGTCCACTAGCTACAGAAACAGGGAACTGTCAGATAACAACACGTGCCGCCAATGTCAGTGATCTTCTAGCACTCCCTGCCATTGGATTGTCAGCTGGCCATGATACCTCCGTGACAGACAACAGCACATCTGAGACACATGATTAATGGTGTTATCAATACTGAAAAATATTTATAGTAAATTAAATAGGTCATTGTACTGCTGCAGAATAAATTTAGAGCCAATCAGCTGCCTCTTTGGTCTGGATAAATTGTGTTCTCAATACTGAGAAATACAAGCAGATATTATCCATCAGATGTGTCTGATTGGCTCAATTTTTTTTTCTGTTGCAGGACAACGACCACCAATATACAACCAATGTCATTACAAACTATCTTCAGAGTAACGAAGAACAAGAAGTCCTGAAAGTGATGATAAGGTCCCAGAGAGCCCTGATCTTACATCATCAAGTCGCTGTGGGATGACATGAAGAGACAAAGATTTCTATAAGCCTACATCCACAGAAGATCTGTGGTTTCTTCTCAAAAACGTTTGGAACAACCTTCCTGCCACGTTCTGTCAAAAACTGTCTAAGTGTACCTGGAATTGGATCTGAAATTTTTTTAAATCAAGTCAATGGACATGGAGGCTAGATCTTGGCAGTAGGATTTTCATTTATGGCAACTTGCAGAGATGGTCCAGGTAGACCTATTGGGAGCTTAAGCTGGTCATCCTCCCAGATAGGAGAATGGATCTTAAGGTGGTGTCACACACAGCGACAACGACGTCGCTGCTACGTCACCATTTTCTGTGACGTTGCAGCGACGTCCTGTCGCTGTCGGTGTGTGTGACATCCAGCAACAAGCTGGCCCCTGCTGTGAGGTCGCCGCTCGTTGCTGAATGTCCAGCTTCATTTTTTGGTCGTCGCTCTCCCGCTGTGACGCACAGATCACTGTGTGTGACAGCGAGAGAGCGACGAAATGAAGCGAGCAGGGAGCAGGAGCCGGCATCTGGCAGCTGCGGTAAGCTGTAACCAAGGTAAACATCGGGTAACCAAGGTGGTTACCCGATATTTACCTTCGTTACCAGCCTCCGCCGCTCTCACGCTGCCAGCGCCGGCTCCTGCTCTCTGCACATGTAGCTGCAGTACACATCGTGTAATTAACCCGATGTGTACTGTAGCTAGGAGAGCAAGGAGCCAGCGCTAAGCAGTGTGCGCGGCTCCCTGCTCTCTGCACATGTAGCTGCAGTACACATCGTGTAATTAACCCGATGTGTACTGTAGCTAGGAGAGCAGGGAGCCAGCACTCAGTGTGCGCGGCTCCCTGCTCTCTGCAAATGTTGCAGCACAGCGACGCGTGTCGTTATGATCGCTGCTTCGGCTGCTGTGTTTGACAGCTAAGCAACGATCATAACAGCAACTTACAAGGTCGCTGCTACGTCACAGAAAATGGTGACGTAACAGCGACGTCGTTGTCGCTGTCGTTTAGTGTGACCCCAGCTTTACAGTAAACTGTGCCCACGGGCGGTCAATTAGCATTGACTAAGTATTTAAACTTTTGTTTTATGCAGAAACTCAATGTTTACAGTGTTGACCCTTAGTTTTCAAGACTTCTTGCCTAAAATGTCCTTGGATTTTATCAAAATTTCTGTACTTTCGTTTGTCCACCCATTGTTGAAAATTAACCAAAGGGTCTCAATGAGATATGGGGTGTTTCCTGGCCATAGAATCAAAATGTTAATGTTTTGTTCATCAAGCCAATTAGTTCTCACTTTTGCCTTGTGATATGGTCCCTATCCTACTGGAAAAAGCATCATTATCACATTCCTCCTCGATGGTTGGGAGAAGTTGCTCCTTCGAGGATGTTTAGATACCGTTTTTTTTTTTTTTATGGCAGTGTTCCTAGGCAAAATGGTGAGTGAAACCACTCCTGTGGATGAAAAGCCCTCACACATGAATGTTCTCAGGATGCTTTACTGTTGGCATAACACTGGACTCACCTTTTTTCTTCACACAATCATTCTTCTATTAGAATCACACAGTCTGAAGGTGGCTTCATCAGAGAAAATCACTTTACCCCTGTCCTCCGCAATCCCTGTACTTGATGTAGAATGTCAGTCTGTCCTTTAGGTTTTTCTTGGAGACAAAGTGGCTTCTTTTCTGCCCTTCTTGACAACAGACGAGCTTCCAAAACCCACCTGCCTGCTGTGATTCCTTAGCAAGCAATGCACTGATATTGAATTCTTCTCATATCTGAATTTTCTTTAGGGGACAGTCCCAGCACTTTTTTGACTTTCTCAAGTGCCCTGATGTCTTCTTCACAGCAACTGCACCTCTTGATGATCCGATAAGTGAGCAATATAGGGTCAATCTTACAAGCGGCAATGTCCTTACTGATAAAGCCTTTATGATGCATATTAATGATGACAGCATATGTTTGCTTGAATTTAACCATGGGTAACAAAAGAAGACAATTGTTTCTAGCACAAGTTCCCTTTTAAAGCAACATCGGTATTTGTAAGTGAAAACCAGGATTGGAGCAATCAGAGGAAAAGTATGAAAGAAACATGTGTACCACATCTGCATTTTTCATCTACTCCTGATTTTTGCTAACAAATACTAAAGGTAAAAAACTCAACGAGTGGCTGTGGCCCAAGGCAAAACTACTCCAAATTGGATAGATAATACATGTTAATGATAATCAAGTAAGTATGATTCTTTCCACCAAGTCCCTAGTGACCAGTATAGCCCCCAAATCCAAAAAGTGGGAAAAAAATATTCATCAGTACGACGACAAATGGTGCAACAATAAACTACTCACCTGGGCGATTATCTATAGGAATCTCCTCTTTACACAGCTCATCACCCCTCACATATGTCTCTATAATATTAACATTGATCAGATCTTCACCCTGAAACAAATATTGTAAAAGTCACAGAAGGATGGAGAAGTCAAGTAAAATGTTTGAAATGAAGACAAAATATTTGCATATAATTGTTTAGGTTTCAATTTTTAGATATTCACTGTGCAATAAGTATGACATGATAATTTTATTCTCCTAGTCGGTATAATTACCAAATTGTTATGGTATTTATATTTTACATTGTATTTGTCACCATAATTTTTTGTTATTTTTGTGTGTGAGGGCTTGGTTTGTTTGTTGTTTTTTTTTAGGGTGAGATGTATATCTCTTTGTTTTAATTTTTTGCTGTGTGACTTTTTAACATTCTTTATCCTTTTGTGGGGAGATGAAGTGACCAAAAAACTCCCTATTCATCCATTTTAAATTTCTAAAAAGATGTTTCTCTTATGTTCGAAAGTGTCTTCTTTTTTTCCTATGGGAGATCAATCTATGATTGTTAGATCATTTGTAACTACGAAACGTCTGTAAATTTTCTCAACTAACCGATTAGAAGCCAGAGTCATTATTGACCACGGCATGTAAAGGGCTAAAGTTTTTTCCAGGTATGTGATATTAATAACCTAATCTTAAGACAGGTCATCAACGTGAGATCGGTAGGAATGAAAAAAACTAAATCCTTTCCAATCAGCTAAGCTCCCAGAGAAGTTCAATAATCAAAAGACCTTCACAGCAGTCTACACATCACAGGGAAAATTTCATGGCACCTTCTCTCCCTCTACCTGATGGTCCTGAGGAACATCGGGATCTTCTTGTTTACAGTCCTGTGGGAGAAGAGGACGGGGACATCTCTCTGGTGTTGTCCTCTTACTGGATAGAACTGGAGGAGACACATACAGGGACTGAATTCATTCCTTACATACAGATAATTATAGGCCGTGTGTATTTAGTCCTGTCTATTACCTGGTGATGTGAGGGGCTGGGGAACCTCCATCATGATGTCCTTGTACCGATCCTTGTGTCCTTCTAAATACTCCCACTCCTCCATGGAGAAATAGACGGTGACGTCCTGACACCTTATAGGAACCTGACACATACAATGATACCGTCACCCCGATCCCTTCATAGCGTTACTGTATAATGTCCCAGCATTCCCAGCAGTGTCACCTCTCCAGTCAGCAGCTCAATCATCTTGTAGGTGAGTTCTAGGATCTTCTGCTCATTGATGTCCTCATGTATTGGGGGGTGAGGTGGAGGCCCCGTGATTGGGCTCAGGGGTCTTCCCCATCCCTCAGACACAGGGGCCTGGCAGCGCTCAATAGAGGTCTTCTTCACCACTGTGTAATCCTGTTTATAGAGAAACATATTTGTGAATCTCACTATCAAGCACCTCACCTCACCCGTTATGTCTGCGAGATTCATATTCGGCAAATCACTTGAATTTGACAAGGAAATTCGATTTACATGGAAATTATGCCAACTGAAAGTTTCTTATTATGGTCTCCCCAGAATCCAGCGCATAATAAACGTAGAAATTTTAGGTGTGTAAAACAAAAAATAATAACTCCCCGCCCACCTGTTCTGCCACATATGCATCTGGCTGTAATGTTTTTCGTGCCTCTTTTTTTTTTTGTTTTCTTTCATTGCATGTATTTTTCTTTGGCCTGCTTGACTCTTACTAGGCCTCTGACATCATTGTGTGTGCTACCATCAGGTTCAAATTAAGAATCACATGAGTTCCTCTGCATGTAACGGGGAGGGCATAAAGATGTGTGGAGATTCAGATGGCAGGCTGCGAGAGTGGCAGGGCAGGGGAGCGGTGAGATGAGGAGACTTCTATTTCTACTTATTAAGTTTGTTAATCTACAGTTATTCCCATAGATAAGAATGGTGTAATGTGACGTCATCAGAATCTCTCACCTCTCCAGTAAGTCGGAAGAGGATCTCTAGGGTGAGGTGTAATATCCTCTCCGCCATCTTGTCCCTGTCTCTATCCATTCTTAATGGATTAATCAGGAAAATTCTTTTATACAGAAGATCTCCGCTGAGAGGATCCAATATTGTAGAGACCTGAGTGGTGAGAAGTGAACTGATGTAACATCATGAAGAATTCCATGCAACATTACAATGCGCAACAAAGACATAACTCAGGTGTTGTGATTATAGACCAATTCTCCTTTTAAATAATTACATTAAGTTACATGCCAAATAAATTGTCTTGTATATTAAAAAAATGGTTCCCTTACTTGCCAATACAGACCAAGGTATTGTTACCCACGGAAAATACTATGAACAATCCTATTCTTAAACTTTCTTAGACTTAGGAATATCTAAGCTGTTTATCGGTCAACTGTTGAAAATGCATTCGATAGACTTTGTTCATCACTCATTCAATTTTGTAAAAGTTTGGCTTTTCCAGCAAAATTATATCACTTAATTTAAATTTTAACTGAAGGGGAACAATAAGTGGCTTCCTTTCTAAGTATCAGAATTTTCAAAGTGACTAGTAGTTAAACTTGGCAGTTTGAAAGGGCAAGACAGATATGTTATGCAAGATGCTCAAACTAACTTGTTTCCAGTTCACCTTAGCTACAATTTTTTTCCCATGTTTATTTGCGTCATACATGTCTTAGTTGCTGTTTTGTTGGGTTTTTTTTTACAAATGTTCCACATTTCATGCATGCATTGAGTGCACTTTTTCCATGTCAGTTTCTATCTCTCCTCCTCTCTCCCATGTACAGCTCACATGCTTTACTCACATTCTTAAAAGACTCAAAACCATGCATTCCCACCATACAATGCAGAAGATGTTCTTACAAATCACTGAACCAACTGCTCGCTGTCACTTACTTCTTTTAGTAGCTGAAGGAAATATCACTGTTAATTCTGACCTCCTTGTACTGCTAAATTTAACTTATTTTCTGCTGCAAATAGAAACCTTCATTTTCTTATTAACATTCATTGCATGCCTTCTCCTTTCTCCTTGAACTCTGAAACTTTCAGTCAGTGTGTAATAATCTTTCCTAATTTCACAACTTCTTAATTTCCATTTCCCTTAACCTTCTGTTTCTTAAGCCTGCTTTACACGTTGCAATTTCGCATACGATATCGTATGCGATTTTTAACGCCCCCATCGTATGTGTGGCACGTTCAATTTGTTGGACGTGCCGCACAAACGATTAACCCCCGTCACACATACTTACCTTCCATATGACCTTGATGTGGGCGGCGAACGTCCACTTCCTGGAGTGGGAGGGACGTTCGGCGTCACATCAACGACACGCGGCAGCCGGACAATAGAAGCGGAGGGGCGGAGCTGAGCGGGACGTAAACATCCCGCCCACCTCCTTCCTTCCGCATTACCGGCCAGGAGCCGCCGGACGTAGGTAAGATGTGTTCATCGTTCCTGGGGTGTCACACACTGCAATGTGTGCTACCCCGGGAACGTTGAACAATATGACATTCAATTCTATTGAAATGAACGATGTGCATGCGATAAACGTTTTAACGTTCAATCGCACGTACCTGTCACACACTGCAATGTACCTTACAATGCTGGATGTGCGTCACTTACGACGTGACCCCGCCGACACATTGTAAGATACATTGCAGCGTGTAAAGCGGGCTTTACTGAAACCAGGATTCAACAATCGGACAACACCCCCTCAATTGGTCTCTACTACGGTGGCTTACATTTTTCACATATAAATAAGGAATAACGTTTGGAACACCATTCTAAGTCTGAACTGGGTGCAAAAACCTAAAAAACATCACTATGGGGAGATAAGGTATGCACACCAGTGACTATGTAAGGGGAATACATGAAATAGCAGAAACTGCTGTGTGAATACTGACTTAAAAAATCCAATAGTCCAATAGCTATATGTAAGAGTGAAAATGTGAAAAATGGAATCTGCATTACTGCCATGAACATATGAATCAAGAGAAATTTAGCTACTGAATTGATCAATGCAATAGAGCCCCAACACTACGCCAAAGTATTTCTCTACGTTGGGGTCCCTAGCTTGTGTGTGTCCTCTCATGCAGTTAAAAAACTTACCGTGTATGGGAAGCTGAGACCCAGGCTATTTATGCGTATGATATGGATTGGCAATAGGTGTGGTTGGGGAGGGTTCACAAACGAAAAACTACTAACAAATAAGGAATAACGTTTGAAACACCATTCTAAGTCTGAACTGGGTGCAAAAACCTAAAAAACATCACTATGGGGAGATAAGGTATGCACACCAGTGACTATGTAAGGGGAATACATGAAATATCAAGAGAAATTTAGCTACTGAATTGATCAATGCAATAGAGCCCCAACACTACGCCAAAGTATTTCTCTACGTTGGGGTCCCTAGCTTGTGTGTGTCCTCTCATGCAGTTAGTAGTTTTTCGTTTGTGAACCCTCCCCAACCACACCTATTGCCAATCCATATCATACGCATAAATAGCCTGGGTCTCAGCTTCCCATACACGGTAAGTTTTTTTAACTGCATGAGAGGACACACACAAGCTAGGGACCCAACGTAGAGAAATACTTTGGCGTAGTGTTGGGGCTCTATTGCATTGATCAATTCAGTAGCTAAATTTCTCTTGATTCATATGTTCATGGCAGTAATGCAGATTCCATTTTTCACATTTTCACTCTTACATATAGCTATTGGATTTTTCAAGTCAGTATTCACACAGCAGTTTCTGCTATTTCATGTATTCCCCTTACATAGTCACTGGTGTGCATACCTTATCTCCCCATAGTGATGTTTTTTAGGTTTTTGCACCCAGTTCAGACTTAGAATGGTGTTCCAAACGTTATTCCTTATTTGTTAGTAGTTTTTCGTTTGTGAACCCTCCCCAACCACACCTATTGCCAATCCATATCATACTTATAAATAGCCTGGGTCTCAGCTTCCCATACACGGTAAGTTTTTTAACTGCATGAGAGGACACACACAAGCTAGGGACCCCAACGTAGAGAAATACTTTGGCGTAGTGTTGGGGCTCTATTGCATTGATCAATTCAGTAGATACATTTCTCTTGATTCATATGTTCATGGCAGTAATGCAGATTCCATTTTTCACATTTTCACTCTTACATATAGCTATTGGATTTTTCAAGTCAGTATTCACACAGCAGTTTCTGCTATTTCATGTATTCCCCTTACATAGTCACTGGTGTGCATACCTTATCTCCCCATAGTGATGTTTTTTTAGGTTTTTGCACCCAGTTCAGACTTAGAATGGTGTTCCAAACGTTATTCCTTATTTGTTAGTAGTTTTTCGTTTGTGAACCCTCCCCAACCACACCTATTGCCAATCCATATCATACTTATAAATAGCCTGGGTCTCAGCTTCCCATACACGGTAAGTTTTTTAACTGCATGAGAGGACACACACAAGCTAGGGACCCCAACGTAGAGAAATACTTTGGCGTAGTGTTGGGGCTCTATTGCATTGATCAATTCAGTAGATACATTTCTCTTGATTCATATGTTCATGGCAGTAATGCAGATTCCATTTTTCACATTTTCACTCTTACATATAGCTATTGGATTTTTCAAGTCAGTATTCACACAGCAGTTTCTGCTATTTCATGTATTCCCCTTACATAGTCACTGGTGTGCATACCTTATCTCCCCATAGTGATGTTTTTTTAGGTTTTTGCACCCAGTTCAGACTTAGAATGGTGTTCCAAACGTTATTCCTTATTTGTTAGTAGTTTTTCGTTTGTGAACCCTCCCCAACCACACCTATTGCCAATCCATATCATACGCATAAATAGCCTGGGTCTCAGCTTCCCATACACGGTAAGTTTTTTAACTGCATGAGAGGACACACACAAGCTAGGGACCCCAACGTAGAGAAATACTTTGGCGTAGTGTTGGGGCTCTATTGCATTGATCAATTCAGTAGCTAAATTTCTCTTGATTCATATGTTCATGGCAGTAATGCAGATTCCATTTTTCACATTTTCACTCTTACATATAGCTATTGGACTATTGGATTTTTTAAGTCAGTATTCACACAGCAGTTTCTGCTATTTCATGTATTCCCCTTACATAGTCACTGGTGTGCATACCTTATCTCCCCATAGTGATGTTTTTTAGGTTTTTGCACCCAGTTCAGACTTAGAATGGTGTTCCAAACGTTATTCCTTATTTGTTAGTAGTTTTTCGTTTGTGAACCCTCCCCAACCACACCTATTGCCAATCCATAGCATACGCATAAATAGCCTGGGTCTCAGCTTCCCATACACGGTAAGTTTTTTAACTGCATGAGAGGACACACACAAGCTAGGGACCCCAACGTAGAGAAATACTTTGGCGTAGTGTTGGGGCTCTATTGCATTGATCAATTCAGTAGCTAAATTTCTCTTGATTCATATGTTCATGGCAGTAATGCAGATTCCATTTTTCACATTTTCACTCTTACATATAGCTATTGGATTTTTCAAGTCAGTATTCACACAGCAGTTTCTGCTATTTCATGTATTCCCCTTACATAGTCACTGGTGTGCATACCTTATCTCCCCATACATTTTTCACATACACCTAGACAAGACAGTGCCGGGTCCCTGGACCGCCGGAGGAGCCCACTCACCATTGGCAGTCCTCAGGCTATCAACTGTACTTTCCTGATTGCCGGCACTAAAATCGGCACTTGCACACAGATTTCACTGCTGAATGCTGTGTGCAGGGGCATTACAGTTCATCTGTTGGCGGAGTTAGCGCGCGGTGTGCTGACCTCCTGTGCCACAGATGAAGAGAGAGGAATAAAAGCACCAACATTCCACCGAGCTGTATGTCCACTCTACTCGAGTGCTTTATACCCCCCCGAACTGTGTCCCCTGACCCCAGTGCTGTACACCACCAAAACTGTCTGTCCCCTGACCCCAGTGCTGTATACCCCCAGAACTGTCTGTCCTCTGACCCCAGTGCCATATACCCTCTAGAACTGTCTGTGCCCTGACCCAGTGCTGTAAACCCCCAAGATCTGTATGTCCCATGACCCCAGTGCTGTATACCCCCAGAACTGTCTGTGTCCTGACCTTAGTGCTGTATACACTCAGAGCTGTATGTACCCTCCACCCCAGTGCTGTATACCCTCCAAAACTGTCTGTTGCCTGACTCCATTGCTGTATAGCCCCAGAGCTGTTTGTCCCCTGACCCCAGTGTTGTATACCACCCCAGAGTTATATGTCCCCTCCACCCCAGTGCTGTATACCCCCATGGAACGGTCTGTCCCCTGACCCCAGTACTGTATACCCCCAGAACTGTCTGTCCCCTGACCCCAGTGTTGTATACCCTCTAGAACTGTCTGTCCCTTGACCCCAGTGCTGTATACCCCCCAGAGCTTTATGTTCCCCATCAAAGTGCTGTATACCACTACAGAGCTGTAGACCCCCTCGAGTTGAATTCCCCCCTCTAGAGCTCTATGCCCTCTCTGGACATGTATGTCCCCCCCATTGCTGTACGTCCCCAACCTCTCCTGTGATGTGTATATATAATAGGTTCAGTGTGCACTGTGTGCGGCAATGTCTGTTAAGGTACCGTCACACTAAGCAACATCGCTAGCAACATCGCTGCTGAGGCACAACTTGCTAGCGATGTTGCTGTGTGTGACATCCAGCAACAACCTGGCCCCTGCTATGAGGTTGCTGGTTGTTGCTGAATGTCCTGGACCATTTTTTAGTTGTTGCTCTCCCGCTGTGAAGCACACATCGCTGTGTGTGACAGCGACAGAGCAACAACTAAATGTGCAGTGAGCAGGGAGCCGGCTTCTGCGGACGCTGGTAACCAATGTAAATATCGGGTAACCAAGAAGCCCTTTCCTTGGTTACCCGATATTTACCTTCGTTACCATAGTCCGCCGCTCTCACGCTGTCAGTGCCGGCTCCCTGCTCCCTGCAAACATAGCCAGACTACACATCGGATAATTAACCCGATGTGTACTCTGGCTAGGAGTGCAGGGAGCCAGCGCTAAGCGGTGTGCGCTAGTAACCAAGGTAAATATTGGGTTGGTTACCCGATAGTTACCTTAGTTACCAAGCGCAGCATTGCTTCCACGCGTCGCTGCTGGCTGGGGGCTGGTCACTGGTGAGATCTGCCTGTGTGACAGCACACCAGCAACCCGTGTAGCAACGCTCCAGCGATCCCTGCCAGGTCAGGTTGCTGGTGGGATCGCTGGAGCGTCGCTTAGTGTGACGGTACCTTTAGTCATGACCACCAATCAGCGCGGCACACCACATGCCCAGGAGAAGCTGGATGGAGATAGGTGGAGGAGGTGAGTGAGGCTGCTGTCGACTTCCCCATATTAAAAATATCTCTAATGCGTCTGTGTGCATCTATGTTTGTCAGTGTATATGTCTGTGTATAGATTTGTCTATTTAGATGTGTTTTTGTGACTTTGTTGTTAAATATGTGATGCAGCTGTTTTGTTCTGTCCTTTTTAATTAGGAAATTTACCAGTTGATCATATGACCTTTAAGTTTGAGAAATACAGAAATACAGAGTCTTGCATATAACATAAGAAAAATATTCCAGACAATAAGAATCCTTGAGTTTTTAGTAAACTAAACAGTGGCTATGAACTTATGTGCCGCCCCGTGCTCGGCAGCCGAGCCGCTCGGGTCCGGACCTTCAGTGGGTGGCTCGAGGGTCTCCAGACCCGGGGGTCCTGCGGTCACTCCGATCAAAAGAGGTTGGCGGTGTGGGGACGTAGGTGTACAGCCGGAGCCGTGTTTAAGTTTGTGACGCCACCCACGGGATGTGGTGAAGGTGGACACCACCGCTGCAGTTACGGGGCACCTGGGGGAGATTTTGCGCAGCAAGTTGTTAACCCCTCCATGGGCAGGGATGGTGGCCCCAGGACCCGTTGGGGGAGTTGGGTGGTGCAGGGAGATGGGCGGCCAGAAGGCACTGATGTATTCACTATTAGTAAACACACGAGCCGGCTGCAGTCTGGTCCCCTACCCGGTTGGTGGTCTCTGCCTTTCTCCTGCACCTGTTTTGTCATGGTGAACTACCTGCGCTTGCAACTTCAGGAGTCCGCTCCCCGGCTTGTGGTTGCCTGAGGAGCCCTTTGCCCGCAGACGCTGGCCCGTGGTATCTCTCTACCGTGGCGGTGGCTTTCTATCCCCCTCGTTGGGCTGTTGCCTTCAGTCGGGACTTTGGGTGGGACAGGACCTATAGTCCTGGCCGCAATCAGTTAATTAGCTAGCCACCAGTAGCTTCTGGACCTAGCTTCAGGGTCTGAGTACCCCCCTTTGTGCTCCGGTTTCCGAGTCGGTTCCCTGGGTCGGTACCGGCGGGCCACTACCTTGTCCCGGTCCACCACGGTTCCACTGAGCCATCTTCCCGTGTCCTGCAGACAGGGGCCTCCGTCTGCCTCCTAGCCAAAGGTACCCGGGCTCCTACCCTGGCACCTGTCAGTCTGCTACAGGCCTGTCACACAGGCCTGACCTCCTCCACTGAACTCTCAAACTGAACTACTGTCTTTTCCCACCTCAGGCCATCCGAACTCCTCGGTGGGCGTGTTTAATCGCCTGGCTCCGCCCCCTGGTGTGTGCATCAAGCACTGAGGGGGGTGACTAGGGTTTAAATGTTTGGCTGCTGTCACATTGTTAGGGGACTGGGTGTAATGCAGGGCCCTATCTGTGACTACCTGGCCCGGCCAGGGCGTCACACTTACACAAGATGTACTAATGGAATAATAAAGTATTTAAAATCGAGAAATACAGAAGCTATTAACCCTTCTATATCATATGTATCTGCACATATGCCTGTATGTGTACGGTTCTGTGTATGTCTGCGTGTGCATGGTGCCCACTGAGACTCTTTCGCCCGGGGCCCACGAAAACGTGGAGAAGGTCCTGGTGGAGATGTTCACCTTCTTTCTTCAAAATTAGCTATTCACATTCCCGCCCCAAAATGCCCTAATTTGTTTTCCCATCTTTCAAGATCCGGACCATCAGACGTCTTCACCCCTTCTCCCTCAGGGTGGCAGTTATCTACTGCTCTACAGGCAAACTCAACCAGTTTCTAGTTCACTTTAAAACCTGGCTTCTGAACTTTCCATGCTATGACATTCCCACTCTCATAATGCAGGGATATACTATCCATATTGGTAATCCACTTTCCCCATCTGTCACTCATCTTCTGTCTCTAAGCTCCTCTCTAGGCCTTTCACATCTTACTAACCCTTTTATATATGAATATGGGAATGCACTGGACCAGCTCTTCTTCCAACTTTGCTCAGTGTATAATTTTATTAACACTTCTCTCCTACTCTGTAACCACAGTCTTCTTTCAGTTTCTGTTAATATTTTTCGCGCCACTCATGACACAAATACATACAGCACATATAGAGATCTTCATGGAATCAATAACCAAAAACCAAGACTATACAGTCAGAATTGGCCTCAATCTTGCAGCAATATGTATATGCTGTATGGCCTCTAGGGGCCTCTAGGGGTCTCACTGCTTGTATGTGTTCACCACAAGCAAGTGGGAACTCGCTGGTACTGTAGACAGAGTGCAGGCAGCAGACAGATGTAATGGCTGACAATACCACCTAATAATTAGCCTGAAGATCTCCACTGAGTGTGATTACTGAGAGACACAACAACAGAACATGGTGGCAGCTGGGCACAGAACCTTCATGTGACACACCTGCAAATCCTCAGAGCTTGTGTGTGAGACTGGGACTGTACAGAACATCATAGCAACTGTGAGTATAGATTTCCTGTCATTATACAAGATGGAGACTGGTCTGAAGCCCCCTCAGAAACTGGATGTCTCCTCATGTAATCTATCCCAGACATTGCGACACTGGAAAGAGGAGTTTACTCTTTATGTGGATCTGACAGTGGCCCCCAGTGATGACAAACGTAAAGTAAAGCCGTTTTATTACTTAATTGGGGAAAAGGGCAGAGAACTAGCCCAGACCTTACTGCCAGACACAGACCACCTCGTCCTAGCAGAGATTGTGGAGGCATTTGATAAGCACTGTGACCCCAAGAGAAATGAGACTGTGGAGAGATACAAGTTTTTCACAAGACAGCAGGCGGATGGTGAAAATGTGGACAGATATGTGACAGAGCTGAGGACACTGGCTGCAACATGTGGCTTTGGGAAAATCAGAGATAGCCTCATAAGAGACAGAATTGTATGTGGCATTATGGATACTCGCCTCAGAGAACGTTTACTCAGAGACGAAGAGCTGACCTTAGAGAGATCCATGCAAATCTGCAGGGCTGCAGAGCTGACAAAGCGCAGCCTGAAGATGATGGCAGGCACCAGTGATAATAATGATGATGATGAGGTACATGCAGTATCTATGAGAGGAAAGACAAGACCAAGCTCCCCTATAAGCATGATCCACTGCAAATATTGTGGTAAGAGACATGAGAGAGACAAGACCAAGTGTGCAGCATATGGCGAAACCTGCAGGTTATGTGGCAAGAAGAATCATTTCTCAGCTGTCTGCAGGCTGGGAATAAGCAAACAGCATAGACAGGTCCACACTGTGACACCAGACACTGACAGTGCAGAGGACATTACATGGCTACAGCTGCAACCTGCAACAGAGAATGTCAATGTAATCAGGCAGCCAGTAGTCAAGGATGCCAAGCAGCTCTATGCAACCTTCCTGTTGGATGAGAAGCCCATTAGATTTCAGCTGGATTGTGGAGCAAGCTGCAATGTCATTCCAAGTGCTCTGCTGAACAAACAGGTTTCCATTGAGCCAACGGACAAGGTACTGGTGATGTACAACAAAAGTGTTCTGAAACCTATGGGGACATGTAAGCTCAAAATACGGAACCCATGTAACAGGAAAAGTTACAGAGCTGAATGTACCGTGCTGCATGGTGGGAACCATGTACCAATATTGGGAGTAAAAGCAGTGCAGGCAATGGACTTAATAAAAGTACAGTCGCAGAACATTATGTCTGTTGAAGTTTCCCAGGATATACCAAATCCCAAACTAAATGCAGAGCGCAATTTGGACTTTCAAAAATAAAAATGGAGTATGCTGATTTATTTGAAGGTGATGGGTGTTTTGAAGGTAAATACAGGCTAGAAATTGATAAAACCGTGCAGCCTACCAGATTACCTACAAGAAGGGTGCCTGTAGCTTTAATGCAACCACTGAAAGTAGAGCTACAAGATTTACAGAAAAGAGGCATGATAGAACCAGTCCAGAAGAGCACAGATTGGATCAGCAGTTTGGTCATAGTGCAGAAACCATCAGGCAAGTTAAGAATATGCATTGATCCGAAGCCACTCAACAAGGCGCTGAAAAAAAATTATTACCCGATGCCAACATTGGAGGATGTTCTCCCAGATCTATCAAAGGCTAAAATATTTGCTGTATGTGATGTCAAAAATGGATTCTGGCATGTGGAACTGACTGAAGTATCAAGTTTATTGACAACATTTTCTTCACCATTTGGACGCTATAAATGGCTGAGACTGCCCATGGGACTAAAACCTGCTCCGGAGATGTTCCAGCAGAAATTGATGCAGGCTTTGGAAGGACTTCCTGGAGTAAAAACAATAGCAGATGATATCCTTATAGTGGGAGAAGGCGAAGATATGGAATCTGCAATCAAGGATCATGATCAGAAGATGATACAATTTTTGGACCGATGTAGAGCAAAACAAATAAAGCTGAATGTGGACAAATTCAAACTGAAAATGACAGAAGTTGCATATATTGGACATCTTCTGACCTCAAATGGTGTAAAAGTGGATCCAGAAAAGGTGAGAGCAATTCAAGATTTCCAACCCCAACTGATGTGTGTGGAGTACAACGATTTCTGGGCATGGTAAATTATCTCTCCACATTTTGCAAGCATCTGTCAGATATGTGTGAGCCACTGAGACAGCTAACCCACAAAGATGTGCTCTGGGAATGGACAGAAAACCAGGAAACTGCTTTCTGGTCAGTAAAGAAGGCTATTGCAGATGCAGCAACCCTGAAGTATTTCGACCCAGATCGAGAAGTGGTGGTACAATGTGATGCTTCAGAAAAAGGCCTTGGAGCTACACTAATGCAGAACAAACAGCCAATCACGTTTGCAAGCAGAGCCCTCTCAACAACAGAGCAGGGATATGCTCAGATTGAGGAGTTACTGGCTGTGGTATTTGGGATGGAGAAGTT
The DNA here is from genome assembly GCF_048569485.1 of Anomaloglossus baeobatrachus. Lineage (NCBI taxonomy): Eukaryota > Metazoa > Chordata > Amphibia > Anura > Aromobatidae > Anomaloglossus > Anomaloglossus baeobatrachus. The sequence continues at coordinate 571,666,455 of NC_134357.1, read as the reverse complement.
TCACCAGTACACCTATGGTCAACAAGTAACAGTGCAATCTGATCACAAGCCATAGGAGAGCATTACAAAGAAACCACCACTATATGCCCCAAATAGACTATAGCGCATGCTGTTACAACTTCAGAAATATGATTTTAACATCTGTTACTGTCCAGGAAGAGACTTACTGATTGCAGATACTCTAAGCAGAGCATACCTACCTGTCACAAATGATGAGGAGAATGAAATTGAAACCATCAATATGTGTGACTACCTGGCAGTGTCAAAAGACAAGTTTAAGCAAATACAGACTTGTACAGACAAGGATAAAATACTCCAGATCTTAAAGACTGTCAACTTGCAGGGCTGGTCAAAATACAAGCAGCATGCGCCTAGGGAAGTTTCTCCATTCTTCCACATAAGAGATGAACTGTCAGTGCAGCAAGGAATCATCTTTAAAGGAGATAGAGCTGTTATACCAGAAGCATTCAGAAGAGACATACTGGAAACACTGCACTCTTCTCAGTTAGGCAGGGAATGATGTCTACGGCGAGCAAGAGAATCTACTTATTGGCCAGGAATGAATGACCACATTAAAAACTATATAGCACAATTTGAAATACCGTATTTTTCGGACTATAAGACGCACCCTGGTTTTAGAGGAGGAAAATAGGAAAATAAAACTTTAAGCAAAAAAATGTGGTCATGAACTATCATCAGAAAATGACCTATTTTAAAAAGAATTTGCATTTTTATTTTCTCATATCACAAGCTTTATTAAAACAAAAAAACAGAATTAGTAATCCTGCACTGTTATGGGGCGAGGATCTGCTGCTGACACTATTATGGGGGTAATGTCCCCAAATTCTCTACTAAGGTACCCCATCCTGGTAATGATCCTCCTGCCTTGTATATGATCCTGCTATAAACCCCCATCCTGCTTATATACCAGCATCCTGCTCATATTCCCCCATCCTGTTCATACACCCCCCATCCATCCTGCTCATATACTCCCATCCTGTTCATATATCCCCATCCTGTTCATACACCCCCCATCCTGTTCATACACCCCCCATCCATCCTGTTCATATACCCCCCATCCTGTTCATATACCCCCCATCCATCCTGTTCATATACCCCCCATCCATCCTGTTCATATACCCCCCATCCATCCTGTTCATATACTGCCATCCTGTTCATATACCCCCCATCCTGTTCATATACCCCCCATCCAAACTGCTCATATACTGCCATCCTGTTCATATACCCCATCCTGTTCATATACCCCCATCCTGCTCATATACTCCCATCCTGCTCATATACTCCCATCCTGTTCATATACCCCCATCCTGTTCATATACCCCCATCCTGTTCATATACCCCCATCCTGTTCATATACTCCCATCCTGTTCATATACTGCCATCCTGTTCATATACCCCCATCCTGTTCATATACCCCCATCCTGCTCATATACTCCCATCCTGCTCATATACTCCCATCCTGCTATATGCCCCCATCGTGCTCATATACCATCCTGGTATATGGCCTGTATCCTATAGCACAGAGAAAAAAAAACAAATGTTTATACTCACCTTTTCCTCACTCCCTGCAGCCGATTATCTTCCTCTTTGCACCACTGTGTGTGTGTGTGTGTGTGTGTGTGTGTGTGTAGCCGTTTCCTTGCAGCACGAGATGTCTTCCTGTCTGTGCCGATCAGCTGACCACCACAGATCAGCTGACCGGCACAGACAGGAAGACATTGCGTGCTGCAGGGGGACGGCTCCACACACGGGGACGGGTGAGTACACTGATTCACTGCACCCCGCGCTGATGATGACGCGCGGGGGGCAGTGAATACAGCCGCACATGATCACTCCCGGCTGTAATTGCCAGGGGCGATCATGCGGACGGCTCTTTACTATGCACGCATCCCCGCTCGTCCTCCCGCCCACCTGTCAGCGCCGGCTTCTGCGCTGAGAAATGGGCGGGAGGATGGGCGTGCATATGTAATGAGCGGGCCCACGTGGTCACAGCAGGCTGCTATAGCCTGCTCGTGCCCCCGATGACCCGCTCCACCGCAGCACCTCATTCCCCGCAGCCACAGTCAGACCATAAGACGCACCCCCAACTTTCCCCCAACATTTGGGGGAAAAAAGTACGTCTTATTGTCCGAAAAATACGGTATGTGCATCCTGCAGTGATAAGCAACAGAAGGAGACATTGCAACCTCATGAAATTCCACAGAGGCCTTGGTCAAAAATTGGAACAGATGTGTTCACATGGGATAACAAAGAATACCTGATTACAGTGGACTATTTATCTGAGTTTTGGGAGATTGATTTGTTACAGGACCCAAGAGCGAGAACAGTGATTAAAAAAACTCAAGGCCCATTTTGCCAGGTATGGCATTCCAGATATCGTGTTCTCTGACAATGCTGCTCAGTTTACTTCAGAAGAGTTTAAAACTTCAAGCAAGAGATGGGAATTTGAACACCAGACGTCTTCTCCAAGATATCCACAGAGTAATGGCAGGCAGAGTCCGCAGTAAAAACGGCCAAAAGAGTCCTAAAAAAAGCAAAACAGGCAGGTACTGATGTATATCTGTCTATACTGGATCATAGAAACACACCCACCCAAGGCATAGACAGTAGTCCGGCACAGAGGCTCATGAGTAGACGTACAAAGACACTCATACCAACCGCTAGTCATCTGTTAAAGCCAAAGTTGGTGGGAAACATCAAAGCTCAACTAAAGAAAAATCAAGATAGGCAAGCTTTCTATTACAATAAATCTGCAAAGGATCTGCCAGATCTCCAGAGGAATGACAACATACAGCTGCAGCCAAGCAGCAAATACGACAAACACTGGCAAAAGGCAAAGGTTGTCCAGAAACTAGGACCTCGGTCCTACGAAATTGTAACAGAAGACGGAAGAAGCCTAAGGAGAAATAGGAGATATTTGAGGAAAACACAAGAACAAGATGATTCATGGCCTTTTGAGCAATATCCTGATACCCAAGATAACGAGGCAGCAAGTCCAAGCCAAGTACCAACAGTGACTGCTGACCATCAGGGTGAGACTGTTAACCAGAGACAGGCAATATCAGAAGGCACATTACCAGAATCAGAACGACTACCAGAGGTGGACATTGACTCTTCTTATGTTACTAGGGCGGGCAGAATGATCAGAAAGCCTGCGCACCTCAAGGATTATATCTAATTGTATATATTGTAATTCTCTTTTACTTGGTCAGATTAACTGTTGTGTTTATTAAGTTTGATTGTTCTTTTTGTTTAAAGAGAAAGGATGTAGCAATATGTATATGCTGTATGGCCTCTAGGGGTCTCACTAGTTGTATGTGTTCACCACAAGCAAGTGGGTACTCGCTGGTACTGCAGACAGAGTGCAGGTAGCAGAGAGAGATGTAATGGCTGACAATACTACCTAATAAAGAGCCTGAAAATCTCCACTGAGAGACACAGCAAACAGAACAAATCTCTTCATCCTTCTGTCCCAACTTATCTTTGATACATTCTAAGATACTGACAAGTGCCCTTAATGAAGCCACACCAGCTACAAGCAGAACACTCTGACACAGACAACGGGAACACTGGTACACACTGCAAACATACTTTCTTCAGAAGTGCTCTAGGTGAGCCAAACGTCTGTGGAGAACATTACATTCTTCAGAAGACTTCATCCAATATAGCTTTATGCTCAAAACATATAACCCTGCTCTTCACCCTGCCAAACAAGCCTACTTCACCACCCTTATCATTACACTAACCAACAATCCAAAACGACTTTTCCTCATTTTTTGCTCCCTTCTCCTGCCTACAACCTAAGCACGGATGATTAGTCACTTATTTCACTGAAACAATTGACCATATCCGGCGCAAAATTATTCCCAAAACTCCTAAAACCACTGAAGAGGGTTGGACGTTCGGCGTCACAGCGATGTCACACAGCGGCCGTTCAATAGAAGCGGAAGGGCGGAGATGAGCGGGACGTAACATCCCGCCCACCTCCTTCCTTCCGCATTGCCGGCGGGATGCAGGTAAGCTGTGTTCGACATTCCTGGGGTGTCACATGTAGCGATGTGTGCTGCCTCAGGAATGACGAACAACCGGCGCGCAGAAGGAGGAACGACATTATGAAAATGAACGACGTGTCAACGAGCAACGATAAGGTGAGTATTTTTGCTCGTTAACAATCGTTCGGTGGTGTCACACGCTACGACATCTATAACGATGCCGGATGTGTGTCACAAATTCCGTGACCCCGACGACATATCGTTAGATATATCGTAGCGTGTGACGGGGCCTTTAGGCCTAAGACACACGCTATGAAAAATGGAGCGAGTGTAATGCGATAAAACATCGCATTCCACTCGGACCAATATTAGCCTGTGTGTCAGCACCCATGAGCGATTATTTTCTCAGTCCTAATAGGACCGAGAAAACAATCGCACCATGCTGTGATTGTAATGCGAGTCTTGTTTCTCTCGCACCCATACAAGTCTATGGGGTGAGAGAAAAATCGCACTGCACTCGCAGTACACTGGTGTACCGTGAGTGCAGGGCGAGAATGGCAATGCCAGCAACGGAGGAGAGAGGGAGATAAATCTCTCCCTCCCCTCCGCAGCGCCTGCAGCCCCTCCCCTCCTCAAAGTCGGCTCGCCCCCAGCAGCTGAGGTCCGATCGCATGATCGGACCTCAGTCGCAGTGACACTCATGACACTCGGCTCTGCTGTACTGCCAGCATGAGCCGAGTGTCATGCGAGGATCGGAGTAGATCCACGTGTGGCCCCAGCCTTAGAAATAGTCAAAGAAGTCTCAGGCTTTTCTCTTATTCTTTCCCTACTACCTGCACCAGAGACCGTATACATTCACACCTCACACCAAAAACAACCTTCAACAGAACTGCACTGCTAAGGCTAGGTTCACACACTGCGTTTTTTTGACGCTGCGTTTGTGCATTTTTTTTGCGGCAAAAACCGCACCCGCGTCAAATAAACGCGGCAAAAAACGCACGCGTTTTGCTGCGTTTTTTGCTGCGTTTTTGCTCACTGCGTCTTTATGCGTTTTTTATCAGTGAACAAAAAAAAAAGGTCTGATGTCATTTCCTTCTTCAATATGTTCTTCATTCTCCACTAGTGTATGTAGGAGAGCAGACAGATGCAGAACTACAAGGCTCAGCATCCTCCATCCAATAGTGTATGCAGGAGAGCAGACAGCAGCTGTCGAACTACAAGGCTCAGCATCCTCCATCCAATAGTGTATGCAGGAGAGCAGACAGCAGCTGTCAAACTACAAGGCTCAGCATCCTCCTTCCAGGACTGTATGCAGGATTTCTTTTCCCCCCCAAACAAAAAAAATGACGTGGGCTTCGCCATATTTTTGTATGCAGATACGGGCTGCCCCCAACCCCCAGCTGCCTTTTTGTACCCGGCTGGGAACCAAAAATATAGAGAAGCCCTTTTTTTTAATTATTTCATGAATTTCATGAAATAATTAAAAAAAAAAAATGATGTGAGCTTTGCCTAATTTTTGTGTCCAGCCAGGTACAACTAGGCAGCTGGGGATTGGAATCCACAGTGCAGGGTGCCCATGCTTTCTGGGCACCCCCGCTGAGAATTTCAGTCCGCAGCCACCCCAGAAAATGGCGCTTTCATAGAAGCGCCATCTTCTGGCGCTGTATCCAACTCTTCCAGCTGCCCTGATGCCGGGTGGCTCACTGGGTAATAATGGGGTTAGGGCTAGCTGTATATTATCAGCTGGCCCTAAGCCCGAAATTCATGGTGTCACGCCAATATTAGACATGGCCACCATGAATTTCTAGTAAAAATAAAAAAAACACAACACAGAAAAATATTTTTATTAGAAATAAAACACAACACAATTAGTGACTCCATCTTTATTGAAATAAAGAACCCCCCTCCGCAGTAATCCTGGGTCAAGGGTCCCGCGCCGTCCAATCCGGATCCAATATCATCTGATCGGTTTGCTGGAAGGCAAAGCGATCAGATGATATGTCAGGATCAAGTGCCTGAATCACATCACACAGCAGCTGATTGTATAAAAGCCGTTTATACAATCAGCTGATGCATCGGTGCAAAAAAACCCAAAAAACTCACTTATGTGCTGATTACCGGCAGCTCCTGGAGCGGAGTCTGATCCCGTCTGATCGCTGCAGCAGCTGCCGGTAATCAGGGATGAAGTCTCCTGACGCATCCGCTGATAACCGGCCGGGCGCCGGCGTCAGCCCGAGACTTACGATCAGCTGACGCGTCAGGTGACTGCATCAGGTGATCCATCGCCAGGTCCTGCATCCTGCAGGCATACGTACCCGGGGAGACTGCACACACCCAGAGCGGCGGTACCGGGAGGAGATGGGAGCGGGCATGGCACCGGGAGTCTGCAGACAGGTGAGTATGACATTTTTTTTTTCTACTGTTAACTTTTGTTTTCGCAGCTGCTTCCACCTCCCACCCAGACACAGCGCCGCACGGCAGCAGACATGCACAGGATGGGAGGTGGAAGCGGCGGTGACGGTACCGGGAGGATTCACGCTTCTATGTTTACTGACAGAAGGAATCCTCTTCCTGTACACGTCACTTTACTACCCACCTCCTGCGTTTATAGCTGCGTTTTTGGTCTTAGAAACGCACCAAAACGCACCTATTTGCGTTTCTCATTGCGTCTTTCAACATCCCATTGCACTCAATGGATGAAAAGTGCAGTGAAAAATGCAGCTGAAAAAAAACGCTGTGTGCAGACAGCAAAAATGAAAACTCATAGACTTTGCTGGGGAAGCAAAGTCATGCAGTTTTCTGAGCAAAAACGCACCCGAAAACTGTGCAAAAACGCCGCGAAAAACGCACTGTGTGAACTTACCCTAACTACAGATCTCTCTCTAATCTCTCCTTTATCTCTAAACTTTTCTTTGGTCTAATCCACTCTTATCTTTCAGATTCACTTGCTCCTGACCTTTTACTATCTGGTTTCCACTCTACAGCAACTGCCCTTACTAAATTTCCAAATGATCTATTGGACAAACCATCAGCAGATTTGGTTTCCTGAACCATCTCTAGGCTGATGACACTAAATTATATACATCTTCTTTTAACGTCACCCCTGCATTATGATAAAATACAAGAGATTGCCTGTAGACTGTCTCTAACAGCATGTCTTCCCTCTATCTAACACTAAATCTTTCAAAAACTGAACTCCTTGTTTATTCTCTCTATACTAACCTGTCTAAATCTGTTATTTCCATTTATGTGTGCAGCTCTACGATAAACCCAAACCAGCATGCTCGCTATCTTGGTGTTATAGTGAATTAAAATCTTTCCTTCACTCCTTAAATTTAATCCCTCACCCACTCATGTCACCTGCACATGAAAAACATCTCCAAAGTCGACCATTGAAACTGCAAAACCCTTTTTTATTGGTCTTGTTCATTCTCGTCTGGACTACTGCAACTCTCTACTAATCTGAATGCAGCAGCCAGTGTCATATTTCTATCCAGCCGCATCACTGCTGCTTCCATCCTGTGCCAGTCATTGCACTGGTTACCCTTCCATTACATACTACAACATAAACTTATCACTGTCACCCACAAAGCTCCCCATAGTTCTTCGGCATCCTAAATCTCCTCCTCATTCTCTGTCTATAACCCTATGCATGTTCTTCAGTCTGCTAATAATCAAAGATTGTGGTGTGAAAAAGTAGCCAGTCTGGCTTTTAAAGTGTGTAGACAATACACGACAACATATCTAAACTTTAACACCTTCATAAAAGTTCTTTTATGTACTAAACAAAGCAGCAATTTTAACCTTGATTTCTATTTTTTTACGCCAATGATCGACCATTAACATTCTCCATAATTGGTACCTCCTGCTCTCTTCTTCAATACTTTTCTCATGGTGTGCCAATTCTCTAATAAGCATTGCCCTGGCTATCTGATTTATTCCAAGTATCTGCAGCTTTAAGCGGACCCTAAAAACATATCTCTTCAGAATGGTGTGGTGAAGTGATAAGCCAATCTAAATAATCTCTGTTCCTTTCCTAAATTTTCCTCAAAATATGGTCCTTTATATTACACTGATGAGCAAAAGGGTAACAATGTTTTGAACTTTTGACTTTCAGGTTCCATATCTCACCAGCCAGGACAGTTGCAAATATGAGGCTACCATCATTTTATAGACAATCATCTTGGCTATCTCATACATAAATTTGACTTTAGCATATGATTAGTTAGACAGATTCTTGCCATGTCACTGCATTGTTACTGTTTTGCTCCCCAAAAAAATAAAATATTATTTTGTTAGTATTTTGTAAATCCATCTTTAGCTTTCAACACTGCCTGAGTCCTTCTGGGCATGCTCTTGATCAGGTTCAATGATCCCGGGTCTCTTCTACACGTTCCCAATATTGATGCAAATTGGTCGGCTCACTTGGGGATGTATACAGCTTTTTTTTCCAACTCTGCCCACAAGTGTTGGATTGGGTTGAGGTCTGGTGACTGTGGGGACAATCCAGCACCTCTACTTCATTGTCATTGAATCATTTCTTACCCAATCTAGCTGTATGCTTCGGGCCGCTGTCCTGTTGGAACACTATGTCATTATTTTCATACCCATAGTACTCGAGTGTACGAAGTAACTCATCTTGTAGGATCCTCACATATATCTCAGCATTGAGACCACCATCGATCCTAGTCAATGCCTTTGGCTAGGAAACAACCCCATATTATCAGGCTTCTTCCACCAAACTTCACAGTTTCTTCAATTTCTTGATTTGTTAGCCCCTTTTTCCCTTCCTTATTTCAGACCCATTGGCACCAATCAGAGCAGTCTATTGATTTTTGTTTCATTGTCTCATTGCTCCATATTATTTGTTTCAAATTTGCTACTGTCCATTTTTCCTCCTTTTTTTTGCAAACTCAAGCCGACGCTTCTAATGATGATGTTGAAGTCAAGGCTTCTTCACTTTTTTTCAGGCCACCATTCCAGACTTGTTTAATGTGCATCGCCCGGTGCTTGCATGGACTTCTGTGATCTCACCATTACGAAACATACTGTACGAGCAGCCTCCACTGCCGCGTTTGTTGTGCCAGAACTGATAGACCTTGTGATGAGCCGACTTGTTGATATTTTTCCTGGACGTGCATCTTTTGGCTTTTGAATGGATGTATGGACTTCTTTTCATATTCTTCCACCTGTCACGGCCTTACATGATGCCGTTTTGCAATTTTCTTGGCTGAGACACCATTATCGATGAGCTGGATGTTGATGTTTTTCTTTTCTTGAGAAATCTTCTTCATGACTGCTCCTCAATTCAAACCAGTGACTTTTCACTTGTATTTATTGTCTGTACATGTCCCCTCTAAATTGTGAAGACTAGAAAGATTTCAGTTTGGTCTCAAATTTCAAAATAAACTTCATGACATTGTTTCACAAGAATGTTCCTAAAGACCTATGGAACCATATGACAAGGTAATTTCCATTTAAAACAGCAGACAATTTCTTTGCTTCCCATATATGTTCCATTAGGAGCAAATACTGAAAAAACCTTCAAAGACTGGAATTCCATTTGATTCTCCTGGTTTGGTCGGTCAAATCTGTTAAAAACGATTATGCTACCCAAAGTCTTATATCTACTTCAAATCCTAGCAAATAATGTTAACCCCTTTTTGTTTCTCAAAGAGATGGCTAGATTTATTTAGAGATCTAAAACTAATATACTTGGTTAGAAACAAGACAAATGGAAGGATTTGCCTGCCTGATATAGAATAAATATTATAAAACGGTACATTTTTGGTTCATTTCACACTATATCTGCCGTTCGCTCTGTAGGTAGGTGCCCTCAAAGTGCACGGTCATAATGGATGGACATCTGTTCACCACGGTATTGACATGCTGGGTGTGGGAATATACAGAGGGAACAGCGAAAAGGGTGAGGTGGAAAGAGGGGATTCCTGTGTCTAGGGAAGGGGGAGATAGTAGCCCCTGACAAAACCTTCCGCTGGCCCGTGGCTCACCTGATGTCCCTAGATAGGTTACGCACCTATGCTCCAAGCAGGATACCTAGACCATAGTTGACCCTGAACTGGGCCCTAGTTAGAGATGAGCGAACCTGAGGTTCAGAAACTGACTACTGAAAAAACAAAGTTTTGGTTCGAAGTTTGAGTGAGTTACGAGTGCCAAGCACCCAAGCAAGCTGTGCTTGGGTATGATTGATGCTCAGCCCTGTGCGAGCCGCGTGCAGTGATTGAATAAAATCAGCATGATCTGAAGTAGTATACACACACAAATTTTTTTTTTGAAAAACCCCACCCATTCTCCCCTGTAAGTGTTCTGCTTATGGCTCGCATCATGTGGTTGGAGACATGAACTGCCCAATTACGGACTTCCTTTGAGGCTCGGATCAAGCCAGGGTCACAAACTGAACCCTTAGCTAAGATTCAACTGTGCCCTCTGAACCAAACTTCCAAAGGTTCGCTCATGTCTAGCCCTAGGTAATGATTGGGCGGAAGGAGTACTAGACAAACCTACTAAGGGGTACTTCTCACATAGCGAGACCGCTGCTGAGCCACAGGTTTTGTGATGTACCAGTGACCTCATCAGCGATCTCGCTGTGTGTGACACTAAGCAGCGACCTGGCCCCTGCTGTGAAATCGCTGATCGTTACACACTGTTCTGGTTCATTTTTTGCTCATTGGTCTCCCGCTGTACAGCACACATCGGTGTATTTGACGGCGGGAGACCAACGAGCACCGACTCTGTGTAAACAGCGTACGCTGGTAACCAGGGTAAATATCGGGTAACTAACCAAAGCGCTTTGCTTGGTTACCCGATATTTACCCTGGTTACCAGCGTACACCGCTTAGCGCTGGCTCCCTACACACGTAGCCAAGGTAAATATCAGGTAATCAGTATCAGTGTACCCTAGCTACGTATACAGGGAGCCAGCGCTGGCAGCCTGTAAGCGGTGTACACTGGTAACCAGGATAAATATCGGGTAACTAAGCAAGACGCTTTGCTTAGTTACCCGATATTTACCCTGGTTACCAAGCGCAGCATCGTTACACGAGTCGCTGGTGGCTGGTCGCTGGTGAGATCTGCCTGATTGACAGCTCACCAGCGACCATGTAGAGACGCACCAGCGATCCTGACCAGGTCGTATCGTGGTCGGAATCGCTGTTACATCATTTAGTGAGATGGTACCCTAAGTCTCAACACACAAAGAGAACAAACAGGTGTAAACAAACAACTTATCTTCAAGATGACTTCAGGAAAACAACAGCAACAAACAACAATGTGTTTCAAGGAGATTGCAAGCCGACTGCTTGCAATCTGGACCATCTAGAAAACTCTATAATCTGTGAAAATCCAAGGGGTAATGCAGATATATATATAGACACAGGGAGGGCATAATGATTAGCAGCTGAAAGGTAAAGCTATCTGCAGGGTCCTAAAATGTAAAGAGTTAACCCTAACAGAGAGAATATATATAATGCCATTCACACCACAGAAGAAGGAATGGAATATCAAGGAGCAGTTTGTGCAGCCAAACACAGCGATCTTCTGCAACTGAACAACCACAGGATTGTCTGTCACCTGTGACACACACGTGACATGTATGCCACATGGCACATATTTCTTAGCAGTATGCTTTCCTAAATAGTTAAACATGCTGACTAGGTGGAGGCTGAAAGAACACACTTCTGGTCTCCATCTGAGAAATGTTCGCTTATGATATTACAGTATACTGTGTGGAAAACTCTTGACGTATACTGCAGGTTAGGTGCAAAACCCCGAGTACACCTATTCTTAATAGGATTCTAGAAGGGCATCTTACCCCCATCAGAATCGATCTTGATTTGATTCTTGGATCAAAATGCAATAAAAGTTTATGGGTCCATCAAAAAAATCAGACAGCAACAGCACTCAGAGGTCATCTGTGTGCATTTTTCCCACCCTATTTAATAAAAGAAGCTTAAAAACCTTCATCATTTCTTTTTTTTTTCCATCAGAGAGAGACTGAGGAAACTCTGACCAAACTTTACTGACACAATGACCCAATTCTGTTAAAAAAAAAAATACATAAAACTCAGATCATTGTTTTTGTATGAGAAAAATCACTGAAGTATGAATGAGGCCTGACACAATTTAAAATATTATTGCACATTATCGACATTAATTACGTTGTATGATCCTCCTGAGTCCTAAGACTTAGATATCTTGTTGGATTCATCAACATTTCGAGTCAGACGTTCCTGATTCATCAAGAGGCATATGCCGCTGCATGAATCGGGACCGTCAGTGAAGTAGTGCGCACTTATGTGCCTTGCTACTAATCTTACTCCAGTAAGAGAGGTCACACCCCTGTCTCGCCCCAGCTCCACGCACAATGTCAGACCTGGACAAAAATCGAGCTTAGACTGTCTGAGGACTTGAAAACCAAAATTGTGGAAAAATATCAACAATCTCAAGGTTACAAATCCATTTCCAGAGATCTTGATGTTCCTTTGACCATGGTTTACAAAATAATCACAAAGAGTATAACTAGGGATGATCGAATACTTGATTATTTGGCTTCGCGAATATTTTCTGAAAACCTCGCTGCTATTCGACTATTCGCGAATAGTCGATGCGCAATGTAAGTCTATGGGAAACCTGAATAACAACTATTCGGTACTATTCGGGCTTCCCATAGACCTATATTATGCATCGAATAGCGGCGAGGTATTCGGAAAATATTCACAAAGCCGAATATTTGAAGTATTCGATCATCCCTAATTACAACCCATGGCACTGTAGCTAATCTCCCAGGACATGGATGGCAAGACAAAAAATTGATGAAATGTTGCTACACAGGATAGTCCAGATGGTGGATAAGCACCACTCAAGTGATAAAGAAATTCAAGCAGGTTCAGGGTGCATCATTGTCGGCACAAACTGTCTGCCTACATCTGAATGAAATGTTATGGAGAAGACCAAGGATGACCCCAATGCTGACACAGAGACATAAAGAAGCCAAAATGTACACTGTGTTCCAAATTATTATGCAAAAAATATTTTCTCAGATTTTCCTAAATTAACTATATGAATTGCAGTCATTGTTATTTTCCAGTCATCTACTAATCGAGTATAAATGAAATGTTTTTGATCAAACTGCCTATGAAAACAGTATATTTTTAAAAATAATAAACACTCAAAATGCACTCAAAATGCATGTTCCAAATTATTATGCACAACAGAGTTTTCAACCTTTTTATTTTTATTTTGAAAAACAAATGAGTCAATTGTGAAATTATAAGCATTATCAGCTTGTTACAAAATGTAATCAAACAGTTTTCAAGTCAAATCTTAATTCTAGGTGATGTTACATTTGCACATAGGACCCCTTGTTCAAAAGAAGCTTCTGAACTTTCTCGTCCATTGAATTTGTCAGTTTGTGGATAGTTTGTGCTTCAATTGTTTTGCATGTGGACAGAATACCCTCCCAGAGCTGTTGCTTAGATGTAAACTGCCTCTCGCCATCATAAACACTCCTTTTGATGATGCTCCAGAGGTTCTCAATGGGGTTGAGGTCAGGGGAAGATGGTGGCCACACCATAAGTTTGTCCTCTTTTATGCCCATAGCAGCCAGAGATGCAGATGTGTTATTTGCAGCATGAGACGGTGCATTATCATGCATGAAAATGATCTTGCTGCGGAATGCACGGTTCTTCCTTCTGAACCATGGCAGAAAGTGCTGTATAAGAAACTCCACATAGATTAAGGAGTTCATCTTTACCCCTACCGGGATGCTAGAGGGGCTGACAATCTCTCTCCCCATGATTCCAGCCCAAAACATTACTCCACCTCCTCCTTGTTGGCGCCTTAGCCGTGTTTTCATGGGGTGTCCATCAACCAGCCATCCTCCACTCCATCCATCTGGACCATCGAGCGTTGCACGGCACTCATCAGTGAACAAAACAGTTTGGAAGTCAGTCTTCATATATGGTTTGGCCCACTGGAGCCGTTTCTGCTTGTGTGCAGTGGATAGAGGTGGTTGACAAGATGGCTTACACACAGCTGCAAACCTCTGAAGGACCCTGCATCTTGTTGTTTGGGGGATGTTGGAGGCACCAGCAGCTTCAAAAACTTGTCTGCTGCTATGACAAGGCATTTTAGCAGCTGCTCTTTTAACCTGATGCAATTGCCTGTTGGAAAGAGTCCTCAATTTTTCCTTATCAGCACGCACACGTGTGTGCTGTGAATCAGCTACATACTTCTTGATTGTGCGATGATCACGATGAAGTGTCTTGGCAATGTTGATTGTAGTCATGCCTTCACCTAAATACTCCACAATTTGTTGCTTCTCAGCAGCCGAAACATCCTTATTCTTTCCCATTTTGGCAAAAAATGTAGGCTGCTTAGGGTACTTTCACACCTCCGGTTTTTCTTCTGCGGCACAATCCGGCACTTTGCAGGAAAATCGCAACCGTTTTTTTTTGCTGCCGGTTGCGATTTTCCTGCATAGACTTTAATTAGTGCCGCATTGTGCCGCATGGCCTTGCGTTCCATCCGGTTTTTGCCGCATGCGGCAGATTTAGCCGATGCGGCGGCCGGATGGAACGTTGCCTGGTACGTTTTTTCGTGCGGCAAAAAAAACCGCATCGCGCCGCATTCGGCCGATGCGGCGCATCTCGCAATGCATGCCTATGGCGGCCGGATGCGGCAAATACCGCATTCGGCCGCCGCATGCGGTTTTTGCCACTGCGCATGCTCAGTAGCATGCCGTAAGCGGCAAAAACCGGGCGGGCCGCATGGGAAAAACTTATGCAAAGGATGCGGTGTTTTCACCGCATCCGTTGCATAGCTTGCACACCCGGATTGAGCCGCAGGGCTCAAGCCGGATGTGTGAAAGTAGCCTTAATAATGTGGAACAGCCTACTTAAGTAGTCTTGCCTTTATTTGGACACACCTTCCAAACTAATGTGCACAGGTATCTGCAATTGCTTTCAGTGATATAAAGAGCCCTGACACACATCACCATCAATGAGTTTAAATGACAAACAAAACATTTCTAACCTTATCACTCCTAAACTCTTTTTGCATAATAATTTGGAACACAGTGTATGTGAGAAACCAAAATCCTTCTGGGAAAGCGTCTTGTGGATGGATGAGACCAAGATAGAGTTTTTTGGTAAAGCGCATCATTCCACTGTTTACCAAAAATGCAATTAGGCCTTCAAAGAAAAGACCAAAGGACCTACAATCACACATGGTGGAGGTCAGAGATGTTTGGGGTTGTTTTGCACTGGGGTCTTGACTGTGTCGAAGACATCATGAAATCTGAAGGTTACCAAAGGAACCACGGGAGCAGTCTGAACCAATCAAACACCTTTTTAGACTTTTCAGATTAGTATTTTTGAAATATGAAGGAGATGGAAGAATAAACACCAGACATTATGGGCGTGCTGTCACCAGTCAGTGTTTGATGGATTGAGTGGGGTCTAATCTGTGCGGTTAAGGCAGGAGAGATGATAATGGCACCGACCAAAGCAACAGGAACAACATTTACGTAGCAGAATAAATGGAGGAAAATGAAAATAAAAAACAACAAATGACAACAGCAAAGTCGCCCTTAATTTCCCATAATCCCCCCTATAAAAAGCAATACAAGTTATAACAATGAAGCGATAGGTCCTTCTCTATACAACCCATCCCATCAAAACAATTCATAATTCATGATGACGGGAGGAAATGTAAAGGCCCAAAAGACTGGGTGAGAAAGAGTTAATGGTCCCCAAGCCCGATAACGGGGACCATGCACCTACCTCCACCTGCAGAGCCGCACACTAAATATATGGCTGCTCTGTGCTTCCAGGACCTGTGATGATGTCACATGGAGGGGAGGAGTCAGGGGTCACATGGTCAGCTCCTCAGTGTATGCAGGACTCTGCTGTGCTGGGTGTCATGGTGCTGGATGAGGGGAAGTTTATGTGTGGGGTCAGGAGGGGTTTACAGTGTGGATGTAGCAGAGCCGTGTGTGTACAAGGTGTACGGAGCGGAGCCGTGTGTGTACGAGGTGTACGGAGCAGTGCCGTGTGTGTACGAGGTGTACGGAGCAGTGCCGTGTGTGTACGAGGTGTACGGAGCGGAGCCGTGTGTGTACGAGGTGTACGGAGCAGTGCCGTGTGTGTACGAGGTGTACGGAGCGGAGACGTGTGTGTACAAGGTGTACGGAGCAGTGCCGTGTGTGTACGAGGTGTACGGAGCGGAGCCGTGTGTGTACGAGGTGTACGGAGCGGAGCCGTGTGTGTACGAGGTGTACGGAGCAGAGCCGTGTGTGTACGAGGTGTACGGAGCGGAGCCGTGTGTGTACGAGGTGTACGGAGCGGAGCCGTGTGTGTACGAGGTGTACGGAGCAGAGCCGTGTGTGTACGAGGTGCACGGAGCGGAACCGTGTGTGTACGAGGTGTACGGAGCAGAGCCGTGTGTGTACGAGGTGTACGGAGCGGAGCCGTGTGTGTACGAGGTGTACGGAGCAGAGCCGTGTGTGTACGAGGTGTACGGAGCGGAGCCGTGTGTGTACGAGGTGTACGGAGCGGAGCCGTGTGTGTACGAGGTGTACGGAGCAGAGCCGTGTGTGTACGAGGTGCACGGAGCGGAGCCGTGTGTGTACGAGGTGTACAGAGCAGAGCCGTGTGTACGAGGTGTACGGAGCGGAGCCATGTGTGTACGAGGTGTACGGAGCGGAGCCGTGTGGGTACGAGGTGTACAGAGCAGAGCCGTGTGTACGAGGTGTACGGAGCGGAGCCATGTGTGTACGAGGTGTACGGAGCGGAGCCGTGTGGGTACGAGGTGTACAGAGCAGAGCCGTGTGTACGAGGTGTACGGAGCAGAGCCGTATGTATACGAGGTGTACGGAGCAGAGCCGTGTGTGTACGAGGTGTACGGAGCGGAGCCGTGTGTGTACGAGGTGTACGGAGCGGAGCCGTGTGTGTACGAGGTGTACGGAGCGGAGCCGTGTGTGTACAAGGTGTACAGAGCAGAGCCGTGTGTGTACGAGGTGTACGGAGCGGAGCCGTGTGTGTACGAGGTGTACGGAGCGGAGCCGTGTGTGTATGACGTGTACAGTGCAAAGCCGTGTTTGTATGACGTATACGTATCGCAGCCATGTGTGTATGACGTGTGTGAAGCGGCACCGTGTGTGTACAACGTGTACAGAGCGGAGCCGTGTGTATCGTGTACAAAGCAGAGCTGCATGTGTACAAGGTGTATGGAGTGGAGCTGTGTGTATGATGCGTGCTGAGCGGAGCCTTGTGTGTGCGTTGTGTGTGTAGGTCCGAGCAGGATCCCGATCCTCATCAACTGACCTTAACCCCCAGGGGTGAAGGTGATCATGAGACTCAGATACCTGAAGCACACTGTTCTGTGATGTCAGGAAGACGAGGAGTGGGTCAACATAGAGCATGACGATGAAGGTGTAGATCCCACTTGGTGTCAACCCAGAGGCACGCAGCTGAGTAGTTCAGCAGATGAGTAGGAGGAAGACGATGAGGTTACGTTGGCGATTCTCCCACAAAAACGTATATTGATGCAACCATCAGAAGCACTGCATCCTCAGCCACAACTCTGGCTGTGGCCAGCCGCGTTCGCAGGAATGGTTGCCTAGCCTAGGCCTTTTTTGAGACTGCAAAGGATGACCCAACTTTCGTTATCTGCCAACTTTCTAACCAACAATTTAAATAATTTCACATTCCATGCATGAACCGGCACATGTGCCACCAGCATGCATTACTGTGGGAATCTTACTGCGTTAAAATGCAGGCTGCCGGGCCTACCCAACCACCGGCTGCCAAATCAACCACGTCTGCTGCTTCTTCCTCCTCCTGCGTCACCCTCAAAATTATTCTGACACAGTTCTCCGAAAGCAGAACCTCCACTTGTTTACCTGCTAGAGTCGGAGTGAGTGAGTGTCCGTCAGCTGTTATGGAAGTGACCGTGCCTGGTGTTTTTGACCTATGTGAGACACCGAGCACACCATATGTTTCTCAATCCAGCATTACATCTCTGCCTACACCTTCCTCACAGTCCACCGGTCGGTCGTATACACCTTCCTCCACCCTCTCTCAGCACAGCAGCCAGCCCACGGTCCCACAGTTTTGGTGATGTAAAAGATAATTTCCTCCCACACATGCAAAAGCAAAGAGCTTGAACTTCACCATATCTAAACTATTGGCATCGGAAATGCTGCCTTTCTGCCTGGTGGATACACACGGTGATTGTTGTTGCTGTCCCCCAGTACCAGTTGCTCAGTCACCAATACCTCTCTAATAAAGCTGTGCCTGCGCTACACCATCATGTCGCAGACAACATTACCTTTTCCTTGCAAAACTCTGTCTCCCAAAGTCCATTTCACCACTGAAACCTGGATGAGCAAGCATGGGCAGGAACGTTACATATTGCTGAATGGGCACTAGGTTACTCTGGTAGTTGCGAGAGCAGGAGGGAAAGGGGCTACTTCCCAAGTTTTGAAATCCCCATGGCTTGCGGGACAAACCTCTGGAACTACTGCTTCCTCCACCTCCTCTAGGGTCTCCACCTTTGCCCTCAATCTGTCCCTTAATGTAATACACATTCCAAGAGTGCAGATAGATTACCTTCCAGTCCGTACAGCTCAGCAGGGCTCAACGCAATCAGGCACTGCTGAAATTAATATGCATTAGAGAAGCAAGTTACACAGCTGCAGAGATGTGGACCTCTATCCAGGCCGAGTTCGATAAATGGCTGTCTCCACTGAACCTGGAGCCAGGGAAGGCTGTGTGCGATAATGGTGCAAACCTGTTGGCGGCCCTGCGTCTGGGCGAAATCACACATTTGCACTACATGGCTAACATCCTCAACCTGGTGGTACAGAAATATCTAGCCCAGTATACCAGCCTGGATGCGCAGCTGCGGAAGGCACAGTCACTTTGTACTCACTTCCACCGTTTTTCCCCCACGGCTAATCGACTTGCAACGCTACAAAGGTCTTTCGGCTTACTGGTTAACTGGTTGATATGCGATGTGCCGACACAGTGGAATTCCACTCTGTACATGTTGCAGCGACTGTGGTAGCAGCAGCAAGCCCTGGTGTACTATGCCATGAGGCATAGCCTGGGACAACGTGTTTGGTTTCTTCCCTTACGGGAGGCATTTTTTTTAAATGTTGCACATTTAAAACCGGGAGGGGCCAGACCGGGTCCTTCTCACCTCACCCCCACCCAAAACAACCTGCCCCCTGCTGCCACCGCTAAGCAATGGTGCGCACCCCCTTGCCCAAGTCCAGGACAGGTCCGGGTGTTGCCCGTACGGGCCGGGTAAAAAGTTCCTTACCGTACAGTCTTTTTCAAGGGCCCCTCGTCCAGGAAACCCCTGACCCGGAGGGTAGTCACCGGTTTTGCTAGTGACTGGGCCTCGGCCAACTCTACCGCAGGCCCTTCCTCCGACCAGGCTCTCCAGAGACTGCGGTAGGGTGAGAAGGTTGGTCAGGGGCGATTTACAAGACCCAATAGTTTTTGGGTTGGCCTCCCAGTCCAAAGCCATGGTCCATGAACTGTAAAACAGGAACTGTAAAACAAGAGACGGTCCCAACGGAGACTTCAAAGCTTGGGTAGCCTGGGAACCGCTACCTTAACATTTCAATCAGGTGAAGATCTCAGTCAATTGGCATTCCTTCATACATATATTTACACCACTCATTAAATCACGGTCTCCCTGTACCTGACAGGTGGATGGCCTAAGTTAGGGCGTGTGGACCTTCTAAGCTCTCTAGGTTCGCATGTGACCGACGGGGGAGAGGGAAGGACAGGTCCCTCTGCCCCAACGTCAGGTATGGCTGGCAGAGACCTACGGGGGCGGGGTGTAAGTGCATCCCTGGGCGCTGGTGTTGGTGTATTGCTGATAGACCCTTCTGTCTCTCTATCTTCCACGGGTTGTGGGAACATGATAACGGGAACAATCACCGCTCCATTCTGCATAGGCCAATCAGCTGGAAAATCACCCATTACAGTGTGGATCACCTCCTTCTTCTTTTCCATGTTCGGCATAGGAGGGGGGACCTCCTCCACCGTCTTCAGGGGCTCTG
This sequence comes from Anomaloglossus baeobatrachus, assembly GCF_048569485.1. Lineage (NCBI taxonomy): Eukaryota > Metazoa > Chordata > Amphibia > Anura > Aromobatidae > Anomaloglossus > Anomaloglossus baeobatrachus. The sequence continues at coordinate 571,646,346 of NC_134357.1, read as the reverse complement.
GGCACTTCTTCAGGTGGTCCCTGGAAACAGTGGCCGTAGTCTTTCCCTGATCGCGACTGACAAGGTATGTTTTCTGGTCTTCCCATCCAGTGGGTTGGATAACATAAGGGGTCCTCTCCCACTGGTCATCGAGCTTGTGTGTCCTTCTTTTCCTCTTCAGTACCACATCTCCGGGTCCAAAGGGGGCAGCCTGGGCTCGTCTGTTAAAACGCTGCTCTTGCTTCTCTCTGCTCTGGCGCAGGTTCCTTTCTACATATTCTTGGATCTGCCAGTACTTCTTCTGGCGCTTGGCGTCCCAATTGGCAGTGGGGGAGATGGTCTCAGGTACCTCGACGTCCAATTCTACATCCACCAGCAACTTCCCAGGCCGGGCCCTCATCAGGTATGCAGGCGTGCACTTAGTGGAGCTGCAGGGAACGTTATTGTACATGTCCACCAGGTCGGGTAAATCTCGGGCCACAAGTTTTTTTTCTTCCAGAAGCAAGGTTTTGAGGAGGTTGAGAACCAACTGATTCATTTTCTCACACATCCCGTTAGTCTGGGCATGGTAGGTCATGGTCCGAATCTTCTTGCACCCATACAAGTTGCAGAACTCTTGAAAAACCTCCTTGAAGGCCGGGCCCCGGTCTGTAAGCACCTTCTCCGGGTAACCATGCGACCGGCAGAAGTATGCCTGGAAGACCCTTGCTGGAGTGCGGCCTGTTAAATCTTTGATGGGAACCACTACCATGAACCTGGAATAATGGTCAACGATGGTCAGGGCGTACGTATAGCCGCTCCAGCTAGGCGTGAGCTTGACATGGTCCAAGGAGACCAGCTCCAACGGCTGGCGGATGACAATCGGCTGTAGCGGGGCCTTCTGACTGGTTTCGTCCCGTCTTCTCAGCGCACAGGGACCACACTCTCTGCACCAGGCCTCTATGGACTCTCTCATCCCTTAGCAGCATCTCCAAGTTCTTCCAGCCGAAATGTCCAGCCCAGTTGTGATAAGCCTTCAGGACCACGGGTACGTATGCCTGCGGCACCACAAGCTGGCAGATCTTCTCGTGCGTCTTTGGGTTGAGTAGCCCCCTGTACAGCTTACCCTGCTGCAAATATAGGCGGTCCTTTTCCTTCCATAGCCGCTGCGCTTCTGAGGGGGCAGTAGACTCTAACCTGAAAGCATCTTGGGAAATCATCATCTTGACTAGCCGGACTGCGGGCTCCTGATCTTGAGCTTCTCGCCACCCACTGCAGGGTAACGGGTCAAAGTCTGTCTGCTGCTGGCCAACATAAGGTTTTTGGTCCCTTGGCTGATGGAACGAAGATAGCTCAATTTCTTCCAGCTCATCAACATCCAACCCTCCATCAGGTAGGTCCAGGACAAGGCATCCGCATTGGAATTCTTGCGGCCGGCTCTGTACTTTATAGTGAAGTCATAGTTGGCTAGCCGGGCTACCTAGCGTTGTTCCAGGGCCCCCAGCTTTGCCGTATCCAGGTGCGTCAGAGGGTTGTTGTCCGTATAGGCTGTGAACTTCACCGATGCCACGTAATGCTTAAACCTCTCCGTTATCACCCAAACAAGTGCCAAGAACTGCAATTTTGAAGGAGCTGTAATTTTCGGGATTCCTTTCAGTCGGCAGGAGCTTCCGGCTTGCATAAGCGATTACCTTTTCCCTGCCATCTTGCATCTGGGACAGGACAGCACCCAGGCCCACATTGCTGGCGTCGGTATAGAGGATAAATGGGAGGCCATAGTCGGGGTAGACCAGAATTTCTTCTCTGGTTAGGGCCGACTTCAATTACTGAAAGGATTCTACGTGCTGTTCACCCCAGGTGAACGGGGGCCCGGGAGCTCTGCCATTCTTGGTCTGTCCCACTAGGAGGTCCTGCATGGGGGCCACCATCTTGGTGTAACCCTTGATGAAGCGACGGTAGTAGCCCACCAGGCCCAGGAACTGCCTTACTTCTCTAACTGTGGTAGGCTGCGGCCAACTCTGGATGGCTGTGATCGTCTTGGGATCCGGGGCACCCCTTCGGCACTCGCCACATGCCCGAGGTACTGCACTCTGGGTTTCAGCAGATGGCACTTAGAGGGTTTTAATTTCATCCTGTATTTGGAGAGGGCTTCAAACACTTCAGCGAGGTGTTCCAAATGGGCCTCATACATCTTAAGTGGGCTTTACACGCTATGATATTTCTAGCAATTGCTAGCAATATCGTAAGCAAAAGCACCCGCCCCCGTCGTGCATGCGATATCGTGTGATCGCTGCTGCAGCGAACATTATCGCTACGGCAGCGTCACAAGCACTTACCTGGTCGGCTGCATCGCTGTGATTGCTGAACAATCCCTCCCTCAAGGAGGAGGTACGTTCGGCGTCACGGCGACGTCACGGCGACGTCACTAAGCGGCCGGCCAATCAAAGCGGAGGGGAGGAGATGAGTGGGACGAACATCCCGCCCACCTCCTTCCTTCCTCATTGCGGGCGGGACGCAGGTAAGGAGATGTTCCTCGCTCCTGCGGTGTCACATACAGCGATGTGTGCTGCCGCAGGAACGAGGAACAACTACTATAAACAACCATTAACAATTTTTGGTTTTAGGACGACCTCTCCATGGTGAACAATTTTCACCACTTTGGAGGACGTTTAAGGTCGCTGGTAAGTGTTACACGCTGCGATACCGTTAATGACGCCGGATGGGCGTCACTAACGACGTGACCCCAACGATAAAACATTAACGATATTGTAGCATGTAAAGCCCCCTTTAGAGTAGACTATAACGTCGTCCAGGTACAGCAGAACTGTCTCAAAGTTGCGGTGTCCCATGCAGCACTCCATGAGCCTCTAAAAGGTTCCTGGGACGTTACATAACCCAAAAGGCATGCTGTTGAACTCGCAGAGACCCATCGGGTTAGCGAACGCAGTCTACTCACAGTCCAACTGACACCTGCCAGTAGCCACTAGTGAGGTCAAGAGTAGAGAAATAATTAGCTGTCTTTAGCGCGGCCAGCGATTCTTCAATGCGAGGAAGAGGGTACACATCTTTATGCGTTATCTGGTTATTCTTCCGGTAATCCACAGACATTCTCATGGTGCTGTCCTTCTTCTTTACCAGGACCAACGGAGCTGCCCAGGGACTACAACTATCACGCATGACCCCTGCCTTCTTCATGTTCCTCAACATATCTTTGGCGCACTGGTAATGTGCAGGTGGAATCGGCTTATACCTCTCTTTGATAGGTGGATGTGTGCCGGTGGGAATATGGTGCTGAACCCCATTGATCCTCCCGAAATCTAACGGGTGTTTACTAAATACCTGCTCATATTCTTGTACTACCCGGTACACCCCTCCTTTGTGATGTGCAGGTGTGGATTCAGTGCCTACATGTAGCTCCTGGCACCACTCTTCTAACTGCTCGGGCGGATTATCACTGCCTGGCTGGGATGTGGTGATAGTGGAGGCTGCTACGTGGATGGAGTCTGCATCTACAGTGAATAATTTAGCAATGGTGGCGTAACGGGGTAGCCTAACCTCTTCCTCTCCGCAGTTCATCACTCTCACTGGCACTTAGCCTTTCTTGACATCAATCACTTCTCTGGCTGCCATTACTGTGGGCCAATGCTCAGAAGGCAGAGGCTCCACCACTGCCGGGTAATCCTGTCCACGGGGACCCACCGTTGCCCTACACCAAATCATCATCTCACTCCGCGGAGTCCCCACTAGAGGCGCTACATCCATCACTCGCACGCCACCAATCTCTCCACCAGACATGTGCCCCTGTTGCTGCTGCAGGAGAGCCCGGATCTCGCGTTGCAGAGCCCTCTGCCAGCCTCCTCCTGCTGTGGCAGACAGTTGCTGCAATAGGTTCAGCACTTCCCCCATACAATTTTCAATCACGTTGGTCCCTAGGACCATTTTTGGGTTGTGGTCACTGGGGTCATTCTGTACTACAATCAGTCCTTGATGTTTCAGCTCCACTCGCCAAACCTTCAAGGTCACCTCCTTAAACCCCACTTGGGTCATAGGGAGTCCGTTGGCCACAATGATGGTCAAACTGGCATCCGGGGGTGGTGAGCTCACTGTCAGACTAATAACGTTTGTACAGTATATAGGTTTATAGTCGTTACCTGCGAACCGGTGTCAAGAAGGGCAGAGGTCGGGATACCGTCCACAGCAAGGGAGATGATGGGGCGACCTCCCACGTATCGATCACGCCAGTCAGCTGGGCCTTGACGATCTATTCCTGGGGATTGGCCCTTGGCCTCAGGGATTGCTCGTTTAAAGAACACCGGCGGGAGTAGTGACCAGTCTTGTTGCACTTGTAGCAGACAGGTGGTCCATACTGGCCGTCGTTGTTCCTCCTCTGTTGCATCCAAGGGATGTCTTCCGGGCTGTCGGTGAGCTGTATCTTCTCCACTGGCTTGGCCTTCGGTGATAGCTGTAACGCGGCGAGGATCCTGGCGACGTTCATCACTCAGGCGCTGGACTTGCGACGACAGGTCCTTCGGGGTCCAGGCTGCTGCTGCGGGGGCCGGCAGGGCCAACATGGGGGCTGCTACTGAGACGGGAGCAGTGTCAGCCGGCCAGGACGGTGGGTCGGAGGCACCAGCATCGACCATCTGTAGGCCTTTAATGGCCAGGTCTTTTGGAACTGCAAAGCTCAAGTCCGAGTGCTCTAGACACCACAGCCGTAGCCGTTTACGATCTTCAGCGGACCCTAGCCCCTGCAGGAACTGCTCTACCAGCATTTTGTTGCTCTCAGCCTCGGTAATAGGGTCCACCTGCTTCAGCGTGCGTAGGGCCGTCTGCAGCCTCAAGACGTAGTCCCGAATACTGTCCTGCGGGCGCTGTCTGCAGTTATAGAAATGCATCCGCAACTCCGCTTCGGTACGGGTTTGAAAAGCAACCTGTAGTTTGCAAAAAATGGCGGTTACCGAGACCCGGTCAGTGTCCACCCAAGTCTCCACCTCCTGCTCAGCGCGCGCCGGTCAGCTCCCCGAGTACCACAGATGCACGCTGCTTGCCAGTCATGGCACACAAATCAAGAATAGTGCATATTTTCTTCTTGAATACCTGCAGGGCATCAGGTTTCCCATCATACTGGGGTAGCCAGGCAGCAGCGGGCACGTAGGGCAAGGAGATCGGCATTACTTGGGTAACCGCCGGAGCCACGGCTCCCCCCGCTCCTGCGACTGGAGCAGGAGCCGCCACATTTCCGTCACCTGCCGCATCTGTGGGCGCCGCCGCTCCAGCGGCCGGCGCCACTCCACCATCGGGGTTAGGCACGGACATCTTCCCGCTTCTTCCCCTTGGTCTTTTGCCGGCACTCTCTCGAGCGGCTTGTTAGTTTCGTTTTACAACCTCAGGGTTCACCTTCCGGCCGTGTTCCCAGGGGGCGGGGCTTCAGCTTCACGCCCTTTCTCGGGGAAGAAGACGCTGGGCGGCAGTTTCGCGCCTAAAAATGGTGGCAACATGGCGACTTCTGAAAATTTTTCAACTGATCACCGCTGACTGTCCAATTCAAGGCACACTTCCACCAGGTAAGTGGATGGGTAAGTATCCTGTTCGTGACGCCAAGTTTCGGGGTGTGCCGCTCCCGTGCTAGCAGCCACCGCTGCCCGGATCCGGACCTTCTGGAGGGTGGCTCGAGGGTCTCCGGACCCGGGGTCCCGCGGACATGCCAAACAAAAGGGGGGACACAGATGCACGGGCTAGGCCGTATTAAGTTTGTGACGCCACCCACGGTGTGTTGTGAGGTGGGACACCACCGCTGCTGTTATGGGGCACCCGGGGGGGATGGAATGGCAGCTGGATTTTAACCCCTCCGTGGGTAGAGATGGTTGCCCCGGGACCCAGTGTCTTTGTGCAGGGTATAGCGATGGCAAGGGCCGGCGCGCCTGGGCAAGCAGGGGGATGTCTGATGTTACTCACAGTAAATTAATCACACGAGTCCTTTGGCAAACCAAGGTGCCGATGGCCGACCACCACGGCCAGTTGCACTCAGGTCCCCCACCCAGGCTAGTGGTCACTGTCCTTTTCTTCTGCACTGGTTTTGTGTATGGTGCACTGCCTGGTCTGGAACGCAGGAGTCCGCTCCCGGCTGGATGTGGCCTAAGGAGCCGTGCCCGCAGACGCTGGCCCGTGGGATCTATGGGCCCTGGCGGTGGCCTCCCATCCCTATCGGTGGGCCGCCGGCTTCTCTTAGGGACTTTGGGTGGGACAGGACCTATGATCCTGGCCTCAATCGGCTAATTAGCAAGGCCGCTGGTTTCGGTCCTGGCTTCAGGGTCCGAGTACCCCCCCTGTGCTACGGCCTCCGGGTAGGTTCCCCATGTCGGCACCGGCGGGTAACAATCCTGCCCCGGTCCACCTTGGTTCCGCCGAGCCGTCTTCCCATCTCCTGCTGACTGAGACCACCGTCTGCCACCTAGCCAAAGGCACCAGGGCTCCAGCCCTGGCACCGTTCAACTTGAACTTCCTATGCTGGAGTAACACCTAGCTCCAACCCACACTCCTCTCAACTTGAACTACTAAACTGAATTGCTTGTTTTCCCGCCCCGGGCTGTCTAGACCCCTGGGTGGGCATGTCCAACCGCCTGGACCCGCCCACTGGTTTGTCTATCTTTCCCTAACGGGGGGGTGACTAGGGTTTCAGGTCGGCTGTGTGTCACCTAAGTGAGGGAAGGTGTTATGCGGGGGGCCTATCTGTGACTACCTGGTTTTGACAGGGCATCACACATTGTTGTTCTATAATTCCAACCACGAGAATGTTGCGTCATCAATGCAAAAACATTAGCAGCAGTTCAAGTGTCAGAAGCACTTTCTGTGAGGTTTGGCACCCATCTTTTAGACCATTGCATGCACCAGTAGAACACTGAGTAGAAGTCTGACTTATAGTGAACGACTGGAGAGGATAGTGCAGAAGTATCTAGAGCTCAATATCAATGCCATAACGGTGGATTGGACCCTTTTGCATTTTAGTCATCAAAAATGGAAAAGTGGCCTGAGCTAGCCGGTCACGCATTGGAAGGATGTCCAATGACTTTGCCACCCCAGTCCCAGACTGTGCAGACTAGGCAATGGTGTAGTGCCAGGGTTCTGGGAGCAAGAGGCCTACGCCTGTCTTTCATCTTACTGTCTCTGGTGAAGGTATAAATGTTGGTTCAGGCCTTGTTACAGTGCCAGTCCCACGCATTCATGTTGCAGTGTTGGACAATTTGTAGTCTGTGCCAAATATTGCCACTTTTCCTGTTGTCTGACCTTAATTTTTGGAAATGTGTAGGGTCTCAAAATGTATACATCTTTTTTCTCACAATTTTACCTGAAGAAGGCTGAAGGATAAAACATCCGAGCCGAAACGCGTTGTATAATTAACCATATATTAATGTACAAATAAAATATCTCTTTACTTATTTGTATATTGGTCCAGTCATATGACCAAAAATCATCCAATATGTTCCACCATTGGTAGCAGGAGCGCCGCAAGACTGGTAATTGCCTTTGAAAGTGTGTCACGAGAAGCAGAGATGTACTTTGGGACTGCCAAGGTGGTAAATATCCAAATCGCCAGTCGGGGCCCACCGTGCTCCAGATAACAAAGGAACTGCTGGCAACCTGAAGGTTAGGCGGAGAATACAGAGCTGGTTGGCTCTGAGATAACCCAGGAAACCTGGGAACCGGTCACGTGTGTAGGGACACGTCAGACCGGACAACAACCCAATTAGCGTTTTGGTGGACCTGGCGCTACTCCGACCACGTGTGAAGGGAACACGTCAGGCCGGATGGTGACCAGGTAGCGTTGACCCGAAGACCGCCGCAAAAGCGCCCTGTTGGCCACATGTATAAAACACGTCAACGCGAGCGGTCCTACAATTAGTGTTTCTGGTCACCTCTCGACTGGCCACGTGTGTGAAGGACACGTCAGGCAAGGTGGTCACACCAGTACCGTTGACTGGGAAGCCAAGGAGGATAACAAAGTTCACACACCCAAGCAAGGAACTCCCTGTTAACACCACAGGGGCCTTGGGGTACGCTGTCCGTACATGTAGGGGGCACAACTGGACAGCTGGCGCAGCAGCCGCAGCCCAGTTAACTCCACTGGGCTGCTGCAGCAAGACTGGAACGGCAGGAGGCAAGCACGGAGCCTGACCCTGATCCTGATGTGCTGAGCCATGAATCTTGGTGTGACAGGCACCGTTTGCCTAACCCTACCTACCTCTTCCAAACAAAGGCTTATGCCGCAATGGGCTCTATACATGGAGGTGTGCTCAGAACTAGCATATGAGAAGACTGCGCTCCTCCATGTTGTCTCCAGACCCTTTTTTAACCTGGGTCCACCCCAAACACAGGGTGGACCACAATGGCACCTCCAGGGTCCAAGAGCAGAGTGCCATGTCATCAGCGACATCACCAGCGGCCTATCCGGAACCGCCACATCATTGATGACTTCATGGCAGTCACGCCCAAAACACCTCAACAGTCATCGTCTGACGACCAATGGTGAGGTGCCAACTCATAGGGGCGGGCCTCCGTGAGCCAGTCCAGAGTGGCCACGTCATCAGGACACCTGATGCCCTCTGCCCTATCATGGCCTGCCACCTCATGGACATGCCCAGTGAGGTCCTTACCAGACCTAGCCTCTGATGCACTAAGTGCCTGAGCATGCTCAGTGGCCTGAACAACAGTCTCAGAAATCAGACTATCTGCCTGAGCTCAGTAGCCTGAACCGAAGACTTGGCCTCAGAAATGGCACCATCAGGCTGAGCATGCTCACTAGGCGAAATACTGGACTTAGGCTTTTGCTGGGGTAAATCGGCGCGCGCATGCGTACTAGCCAACTCTCCACACTTAGACGTGTAGCAGGAAGCAGCCAGCTGACGACCCGAGGCATGGCCAAAAACAGCGACCAGCGCCTGGGCGCAACAGGAACTGCAGCAGGCTGCTTGCGGCTATGGCAGCGCCGATTTGTAACAGGGACACTATATTGTCTTTACTTGCTCTTTGTTGCCTCTACTTTTAGATGAGAAGTTTTCCACAAACATATGATGGTTACTGTCGAGTCACTAAGCAAAACCAGGTGGTCTGCAAAACTAGAAGCAGTAAAACCTACAGTATTTATATGCATATAATTGAAATCATTGATGCCTTAAATTATCTAAAAAATTATTCTGGAGCAAACATGGAGACAAACGTTGAGGCTTCTTGTCTAATGCAGTTTGTTTTTGTTGCCGTGTCTTGGTTTTGGTACAATGTGCTAAGTCACATTGATAGCCTCAACAAAATTCTACGGACTGAAAACATCACTATTGCTGTGTCTGTAAAGCATATTCATGGTCTCTTGATCCTGTTACTGAACAAGTAATGCAGCCGATGCTCCGTATCAGTGAAGCAAAACAGATTGCCGAAAGGTATGGCCTCAATCCTCACTTCAGAGTAGTGAGGAAACGAAAGATCAATAAGATGTCTGATGAAGAATGTGAGAGAGGGGAGCTAGCACGATCTGAATATGGCATGCATCATATAAAAAGTGCAAATTCACAGATTTATTCCAACTGTACTGTAGTATAAATGAGATTTTTAGCAAATAATTGATCAATTCTTTGAGCCACCCCTGCCAACGTCACGGCAAATCTCAATAGGGGGGTCCTACTCTATATTCTGTATTTCATGTGCCATGCGGCCTCCTAAATAAAGTTAAAAGCAGAACCATAATGGAGCACACATACCTGTAACCTGTATATATAACCGCTTCTATGTTGCAAAAGAGGCAATTGTGGATAGAGGCCAGCACAGGTCCCAGCATGTGGAGCAAGCTCTACACATACCAGGACTATATCAGAACTGACCCTCCCAGTGCCAGACAGCAACCATTGATAAAGGCGGACCAGATCCAAGTATGGTGCTTAATTAGCAATGCCTGTGGAAAGGGTGAGGCAACTGAATGTGTACAGCTACCAACAGGAGGAATATATTGCAAACCAAGATCAGGCGTGCATAGCATGGTGGTGACCAGCCACCAGACATTTGTAGCATAACTACAACCAAACAGAGAGAGAGGGGAGCTAGCACGATCTGAAAATGGCATGCATCATATAAAAAGTGCAAATTTACAGATTTATTCCAACTGTACTGTAGTATAAATGAGATTTTTACACAGAATATAGAGTAGGACCCCCCTATTGAGATTTGCCGTGACGTTGGCAGGGGTGGCTCAAAAAATTGATCAATTATTTGCTAAAAATCTCATTTTTTTATTTATTATAGTACAGTTGGAATAAATCTGTGAATTTTCACTTTTTATATGATGCATGCCAATTTCAGATCGTGCTGGCTCCTTTTTCTCTGTTATGACTGTAGTTATGCTACAATTTCTGGTGACTGACCATCACCATACCATGCACGCCTGATTTTGGTTTGCAATGTATTCCTCCTGTTGATGGCTGTTCAGATTCAGTTACCTCACCCCTTTCCACAGGCAATGCTAATTAAGCACCATTCTTGGATCTGGTCCGCCTTTATCAATGGTTGCAGTCTGGCACTGGGAGGGTCAGTTCTGATATAGTCCTGGTATGTGTAGAGCTTGCTCCACATGCTGGGACCTGGGCTGGTCTCTATCCACAATTGCCTTTTTTGCAACATGGAAGCGGCTATATACAGGTTACAGGTATGTCTGCTCCATTATGGTTCTGCTTTTAACTTTATCTAGGAGGCCGCATGGCACATGAAATACAGAATATAGAGTAGGACCCCCCTATTGAGATTTGCTGTGACGCTGGCAGGGGTGGCTCAAAAAACTGATCAATTATTTGCTAAAAATCTCATTTTTCTTTTTTTTTTTATTATAGTACAGTTGGAATAAATCTGTGAATTTTCACTTTTTATATGATGCATGCCAATTTCAGATCGTGCTGGCTCCTTTTTCTCTGATGAAGAATGTGAAGATGAGAGTGTTGAGTGGTCACAGGAAGACAATTTTAGGATTTTCCTTCTAGAAATGAGTGACAAAATTATTTTTTTAGAACCGAATTTGATGCTATAAACAAGCTTAGTATTACATTTGATTTTCCCTCCGGACCACAGTTTAAATCATTAACAACAGAAGAGCTCAAGGCTCAAGATGTGACTATAGGATAATGAGGGACAGTGTGTAATATATACATTTTATTGTTGCTAAAATTAAATAAAGCAATGTAAAAAAAGGGAATGTGCCTTTGTCTTGGTAAAATAGCGTTTCAATAGAGTTAAGCTTCAAATGGGCAGAGTAAGGGGGGGGGGGGTCGCCAAACTGATAATAATAATAATAATAATAATAATATTTATTCATTTATATAGCGCTATTAATTCCACAGCGCTCTACATACATTGGCAACTGATTCTTTGCCCTGGGTGCAGGAAAAGCTAGCTGCACCCCTGGTTATGAGGATATATAATTTTATTTTAGATTAATAATAAAATAGCTGTTTATGCAAATGTAGGGGTATCGTCTACAAAATGGTTAAGAGTACTATGACTTTAAGAGGCAGTGCTCCCCTGTTTTCTATGTGTTATGGACTGGCCAGTTCAGCCTGTGCCCCCCCCCCCCTCTGAATTGGACTATCCCGGCCCAAAAAGTTAGGGAAAGAGAGAAAGAGCGGGAGAAGAGTTTAGGCAGGAACAGGAGGTCGGGATGCCTAAGAGTGTGAGAGAGAGGAGGCACTACCTGTGTGTCCAAGAGCAGTGGTTTGGGAAAACGTATGGTTATGGCTGCGAGAGATACAGCTAGCCGGATAGATCGTAAGAGAGCCCTGGCCACCGTTAAGCGAGTACAGGACTGAGATGCTCCTAGGTTGACAAATCCAAACAGAATGTCATGCTAGATACGGGGAAGCACTAAGAAAACAATGAAATGGAAGAGAAGCCCTGTGTCTAGGAAAGGGAGAGATGGTGACCCCCTGACCAAACCTTCTGTTGGTCCCTGGGGTCCTTCACCACCCTAGATAAGTTCCGCACCTATGCGCCTAGTCGGATACCTGATCCTAGGCATCCCTAGTGCTGGACCCTAAATAGGAAATGGGTGGGATAAGCTGTTTGTGAACCCCACTAGAGAAGACACAAGGAGAACACACAGGGGGAAAATATATGAACTACTTATACACAGAAGATTTGGGTATATGTTCAGCAAAGTTTCAGCAACAATACCGCAGATGAATACAAGCCACCTTCTTGCAACCAGAGATTGAACTCTCTCTCGCTCTCTCTCTCTCTCAGTTAGTGGGATCCTCTCTCTCCTGTAGTGTGCAAGCTCATATGGTCAGTGGGGTCTTCTCTCTCTCCTATAGAGTGTAAAGTCTTATGGTCAGTGGGCTCCTATCCCTCTTTCCTATAGCGTGTAAGCTCTTATGCTCAGCAGAGTCCTCTCTCTCTATCTCCTGTACAGTGTAAGCTCTTATGGTCAGCTGGTCAGCAGGGTCCTCTCTCTCTCCTGTAGAGTGTAAGCTCTTATGGTTATTGGGCTCTTATCCCACTCTCCTATAGCGTGTAAGCTCTTATGGTCAGTGAGTCCTTTCTCTCTATCTCCTGTAGAGTGTAAAGCTGGGTTCACACATAGCGACAGCGACAACGACATCGCTGTTACGTCACCATTTTCTGTGACGTAACAGCGACCTTGTAAGTCGCTGTTATGATCGCTGCTTAGCTGTCAAACACAGCGACACAGCAGCGATCATAACGTCGCTACATGTGCAGAGGGCAGGGAGCCGCGCACACTGCTTAGCGCTGGCTCCTTGCTCTCCTAGCTACAGTACACATCGGGTTAATTAACCCGATGTGTACTGCAGCTACATGTCACAGTGCAGAGAGCAGGGAGCCGCGCACACTGCTTAGCGCTGGCTCCTTGCTCTCCTAGCTACAGTACACATAGGGTTAATTACCCGATGCGTACTGCAGCTACATGTGCACAGAGCAGGAGCCGGCACTAGCAGCAAGAGCGGCGGACGCTGGTAACGAAGGTAAATATCGGGTAACCAGGGAAAGGTCTTCCCTTGGTTACCCAATGTTTACAGTGGTTACAGCTTTCCGCAGCTGCCAGACGCTGGCTCCTGCTCCCTGCTCGCTTCATTTCGTCGCTCTCTCGCTGTCACACACAGCGATGTGTGCTTCACAGCGAGAGAGCGACGACGAAAAAATGAAGCAGGACATTCAGCAACGAGCAACGACCTCACAGCAGGGGCCAGCTCGCTGCTGGATGTCACACACAGCGACAGCGACGGGACGTCGCTGCAACGTCACAGAAAATGGTGACGTAGCAGCGACGTCGTTGTCGTCGTCGCTGTGTGTGACACCACCTTTACTTTTCTAATCAGTGGGGTCCTCTGTCTCTTACCTGTAGAGTGTAAGCTCTTATGGTCAACAGATTCCTATCACTTTCTCCTATAGCATGTAAGCTCTTATGGTCAGTGGAGCCCTCTCTATCTCCTATAGAGTGTAAACTTTTATGGTCAGTGGGCTCCTATCCCTCTCTCCTATAGAGTCTAAGCTCTTATGGCCAGTGGGCTCCTCTCACTCTCTCCTATAGCATGTAAACTCTGGTCAGCAAAGTCCTCTCTCTTTCTCTTTTCTGTAGAGTGTAACCTTTTATGGTCAGTGGGTTCCTATCACTTTCTCCTATAGCATGTAAGCTCTTATGGTCAGTGGAGCCCTCTCTATCTCCTATAGAGTGTAAACTTTTATGGTCAGTGGGCTCCTATCCCTCTCTCCTATAGAGTCTAAGCTCTTATGGTCAGTGGGCTCCTCTCACTCTCTCCTATAGCATGTAAACTCTGGTCAGCAAAGTCCTCTCTCTTTCTCTTTTCTGTAGAGTGTAACCTTTTATGGTCAGTGGGTTCCTATCACTTTCTCCTATAGCATGTAAGCTCTTATGGTCAGTGGAGCCCTCTCTATCTCCTATAGAGTGTAAACTTTTATGGTCAGTGGGCTCCTATCCCTCTCTCCTATAGAGTCTAAGCTCTTATGGTCAGTGGGCTCCTCTCACTCTCTCCTATAGCATGTAAACTCTGGTCAGCAAAGTCCTCTCTCTTTCTCTTTTCTGTAGAGTGTAACCTTTTATGGTCAGTGGGTTCCTATCACTTTCTCCTATAGCGTGTAAACTCTTATGTTCAGTGGGGCCCTCTCTCTCCTATAGATAGTAAATTCTTATGGTCAGTGGGCTCCTATCCCTCTCTCCTATAGCGTGAAAGTTCTGATCAGCGGAGTCCTCTCTCTCTATCTCCTGTAGAGAGTGTAAGCTCTTATGGACAGCAGGATCCTCTCCCTCCTGTAGTGTGGAAGCTCATATGATAAGTGGAGAATTCTCTTTCTCCTATAGAGTTTAAACTCTGATGGTCAGAGGACTCCTATCCTTCTCTCCTATAGAGTGTAAGCTCTTATGGTCAGTGGGCTCATATCACTCTCTCCTATAGCGTGTAAGTTCTTATTGTCAGTGGAGTCCTTTCTCTCTATATCCTGTAGATTGTAAGCTCTTATGGTAATTTGGGTTCTCTCTCTCCTGTAGCGTGTAAACTCTTAAGGTCAGTGGGCTCCTATCACTCTCTCCTACAGCAGCTCTTATGGGCAGTGGGGTCCTTTCTCTCCTGTAGAGTGTAAGCTCATATGGTCAGTGGGGTCTTCTCTCTCTCCTATAGTGTGTAAATTCTTATGGTCAGTGGTCTTTTTTTTTTACAGAGTTCATTATGTGTTATAAAGTCCTGCAACATGATTCCTCCTCAGATCAGTACAATCACTGCAATGCCAAACATTTATAGTTTCTTAATTATATTACTAAGTTTAAAAAATTGTGAACTCTGTTCGCATTTTAAAAGAACCCTAAGGGCATAGGCACTCAATATCTTTTAGGTGTTTTTCCTGAAGCGTCTCATTTTTACGTGTTTTGCGGTGGCTTTTTTCTACATTCTTTACAGAAAATGTATCGGCTTTGAAGTGGAAGCCAACCAGAAGAATGGTCAAGTCACGTCTTTTAGCGGCTTTACAACTTTCAAAGCATGAAAAGTAGCTAACAAAAATAAAACATATGCACAGCAAGTCGTTTTGATATTGCTGTGCATTATGGTCATTCTTTGTAGTGTTGTTTTATTGCTTTTTAAGGTGGAATCCACCTAAAAAAATATGACCCTCAGCAGACTTCTGGCTCCCATGGCAACCCATCAACACCATGCGATTGCATGACAGGGACAAGGGAGTGATAAGTGCTAGAATGGATGCCACACTTGGACCACAACACTTAAATAACACTGTCAATCTCAGTTAAGTGGTTAGAGGCAGGCAAAACTTAAGCAGCACCTGCCATGTTTGGAGCACTCTCAGCTCCTGAGCCACCTCTATACTGCCACACCCTCCTTATGACTTATTCTCACAGCCTATGGATGGAAAGTGTTAGGTAGAACTGGAAGGAGTTACAGACTCTATGACTAAAGGGCTTACAGACTATGACAGACGGAGAGATAGTGAATTATCCAGGACCCGAAAATCATAAGGTAAATCAGAAAACTTTATTAAATGATACACATTACAAAGAGACAAAAATGAAACAATAAGACACAAATCCTGATGAGTGGGACTACCTACAGTAGATGGTTCATGCAGACAAAACAAACAGTAACGAAGCATCTTCCTTTTAAAATAAAGTATGGAGTCTTACTAGCAATACATCTATGCCTCGTCAAGTTGCAGGGCTCCTTGTTTAAAGGGTTGGACGTTGACTTTCGCCGTAGTTATTGCTCCTCCAAAGTATTTGCAAGATAACTTACTTTGATCATGGCAGTTGTACGTTTTCTTGTACTATATGTCATTTAAAAAATGACTACTTTCTTGTGTAAGTTCTTTGATGTTTAATAAGAAGTTATTAGTGGGTAAAACATTTCTCATGTCTGGATTATAATATTTTCCAACGTGAGTTCTTTGATGTGCAATTAGAGCTGAGTTTTTGGTGAAACAACTTCCACACGTTGTACATAAAAATGACTTTTGCCCTCTGTGACTCCTCCGATGTTTAACAAGATCTGATTTTTGAGAATAACATTTCCCACATTCAGAACATGAAAATGGCTTCTCCACTGTGTGAATTCTCTGATGTGCCACAAGATTTGATTTTTGGCTAAAACATTTCTCGCATTCAGAACATGAAAATGGTTTCCACCCTGCATGAATTCTCTGATGTGTAACAAGATTCGATTTTTGGCTGAAACATTTCCCACACTCTGAACATAAAAATGGCTTCTCGCCTGTGTGACTTCTCTGATGTGTAACAAGATTTGATTTCTTGGTAAAACATTTTCCGCATTCTGAACATGAAAATGGCTTTTCCTTTATGTGAATTTTCTGATGTGTAAGAAGATTTGAATTCTGGCTAAAAGATCTCCCACATTCAGAACATGAAAATGGCTTCTCCCCTGTGTGAATTCTTTGATGTGTTAGAAGATTTGAATTTTGGCTAAAACATTTCCCACATTCTGAACATGAAAATGGTCTCTTACCTGTGTGAGTTCTCTGATGTTTAGCAAGATCCAATTTTTTGATAAACGATTTCCCACATACTGAACATGAAAATGGCTTTTCCTTTATGTGAAGTCTCTTATGTGTAAGAAGTTTTGATTTTTGACTAAAACATCTCCCACATTCTGAGCATGAAAATGGCTTTGCCTGGCATCTAACAATATCTGTTTTCCTGATAAAATATTTCACACATTCAGAACATGAATAAGGTTTGTTTCCTGTGTGACTTCTCTGATGTGAAACTGATCTTCGACTAACACATTTCCCACATTCAGAACAAAAAAATGTTTTCTGCCTTGTGTGACTTTTCTGATGTATAGCAAGATCTGATTTCTTGGCAAAACATTTCCCACAATCTAAACATGAATATGGTTTCTTCCCTGTGTGAGCTTTTTGATGGTTGGCAAGAATTGATTTCTTGCGAAAACATAGTCCACATATTGAACATGAATATGGCTTCTGCCTTGTGTGAGTTCTTTGATTAATAAACGTCCTGCAAAGACCGTTCTTTTGTTTAGCAATCTGTGACAAGTCAGAATAAGGAATCTGTATAAAAGGATAGGTTGATAGATATTTACACAGGAGGGCTGGATTTATATCAGGGATATTGACAGGATCTTCAATTGTATCATGTATGATACCACAATCATCTGCTTTAACATCAGAGCTTCTGGTATCGTTATCTGCCAAGAATAAATCCAATTTTATCAGTTTTAAGTATAATTACATTTTTTACACAATTTCTATATAAAACTTTGTATAAAAATTAATTAATGAAACATCATAAAGTAAAATCAGCCCAGGTCCGGACGGGTTTACCCCCAAGTTCTATAAAATTTTTCAGACTCAGTTATCCCCGTTCATGACCAAAGTATTTAACTCCATATCTGAAAACTCCCAGTGGGTAGCACAGTCTCTTGAAGCACACACATGTGTTATCCCCAAACCGGGAAAGGACCACTTGCTGGTTACAAATTACAGACCCATCTCACTGATTAATTTAGATTTGAAATTTTTCTCTAAAGCACTTGCCAACAGACTTGCCCTGTCCCTGCCTGGGATAATACATACAGACCAGGTGGGATTTGTAAAAGGCCGGGAGGCACGGGACAACACCAACAAATTGTTCCTCCTGATGGCTCGGTCGAGGGCTCAGTCTCTCCCCATGTGTTTACTTTCAGTGGACGCGGAGAAGGCCTTCGACCGGGTCAGTTGGAGCTTTATGATGGCAGCCTTGAGACAGGTGGGTTTGGGTCAGAAATTTTTGGGTAGAATTGCGTCCCTGTATACGAGACCCTCAGCAAAAGTCAGGACAAATGGGTTTCTATCATCATCCTTTCTGGTCCACAATGGAACGAGACAGGGATGTCCACTGTCGCCCCTCTTATACGTCATAGTCATGGAGCACCTTGCGGTCGCCCTGAGAAACAACACAAGCATCCACGGGATAGAGGCGGGGGGGGAGAGCCGTAAGCTGGCTCTATTCGCGGATGACCTTCTCATGTTCATTTCCCAACCACACATATCCTTCCCGTCCTTGCTTAAGGAGTTCGAACAGTTTGGCAACTTAAGCAACTTCAAAGTAAATTTTTCCAAATCAGAGGCCATGAACGTGACTTTATCGGCAGAAGACCTTGCGAGAGTATCACAAAACTTCCCTTTTAAGTGGCAACCGTCAGTTTTAAAATATCTGGGAGTTATGGTACCTAGGGATCCAGCAAAAATTGTACATCACAATTTTTTCCCCTTATTAGAAAGGACAATCAGGGACTTAAAGAAATATGACAAAAAGAGATTGACGTGGTTTGGGCGTATAAACGCGATAAAAATGGATGTGTTACCGAGGTTCCTGTTCCTGTTTCAGACAATACCCATACAGCTACCGCTAAGTTACTTCTCCAAGATCCGGACAGCCTTGTCTGGGTTTGTCTGGGGGAACGGGAGACCCCGAACAGGAATTAAAACTCTGACCAGACACAAAAGTGACGGGGGGGCGGGGCTCCCAAATTTTCAGTTATATTACAAGGCAGCTATCCTAACGAGATTACTGGACTGGCATTTTCATGGTAATTCGAAACAATGGGTGGTGATTGAACAGGATGTACTGGGAACTCCCTTACATTTACTTCCATGGTTAGAGAAAGAAAGTAGGATCCAGATAGCGAAAGGAATGGAGTTCACGCGGACAGCGATGGGGATGTGGGATGGAGAGATAAAAAAGGGATCTCTCTCTCAGGAGCAGGGCCCACTTACCCCCGTATTCGGTAATAAGAAGTTCCCCCCAGGACTCCACTCCCATAGATTCGGGGGATTTACTCGGGCGGATGATACCCGTTTTTGTCACGTGCTCCAGGGACACACCCTACCAACTTATACTTCCATGCAGGCCACAGGGAGAGAGATTTCCTGGATGGAATATATGCAGTTGAAATCTTTCCTCTCGTACCAGGACAGGGAGAGAAGGATGAGGACACCCCCTACTCCTTTTGAGAAAATATTTTTACAGGGGTCATCACCTGGACATGGCATCTCACTCATCTATAAAATGCTGAACCAGAGAAATAGGGTGGATAAACCTCACTTTGTCTGTAGGTGGGGAGAGGAACTGGGAGAGGATATTCCAGAGGACGATTGGAGCAGAGCGTACCTGTGGACCCACAAGCTTTCCTTGGCGTGCGCCGCTCAAGAGAAAAGTTATAAAATTCTCACAAGGTGGTACCATTACCCGACTAAATTACATGCTATATTTCCCTCTGTGTCTGATGTGTGCTGGAGGTGTGGCACAGACACAGGTACAATGCTACACATATGGTGGAGCTGTACTAAGCTGCAACCCTTTTGGGACTCAGTGTTCTACCTGTACAAAAAGATGAGCGGAGGTGAAATAGAAAAATCCCCCCAGGTTGCCCTTCTTTCTATGCTCCCAGGAGCTATTAAAACACAAAAAAGGGACATGTTGCGATTTTGCCTGGCGGCTGCCCGTATGATTATCCCACGATTTTGGAAACAGACTAGATGCCCTACGGTGCTGGATTGGTTGGAGGAGATGACAAACCTCCAGAGAATGGAGGAGCTGACAGCAGAACTAAATGGGAACACAGAAAAATTTACTACAGTTTGGAGACCATGGATTATGTTCATGGAGTCCCCAGAGTTTGTGGAGAGTTTGGCGAGCTTTTTGGGCTGAGAAACGATGGGGAGTCTCATTCCTTCCCCCCCCTTTTTTCTTTTCTTTTCTTGCTTTCCCCCCCCTCCCCCCTTTTCTCTAATTTCCTCTTCTTTATGCTTGTATCTTTCCTCTTCTTTCTTTCTTTTCTGAACATTAATCTGCATTTTTCTAGTTTCATTTTTTATATGAAAAGATTTATCAATAATTCATAAGACAATAGACATACAAGGAGAATGAGTATATTAGGATACGGGAAGTCAAAAGAAGTAAAATTCTGACCTATAATTTACAAGTGGTTGTATGGTAATAGCACAAAGATAATTTGAAGAATTCCAAGAAGTTTAGTAATGTAACAATTTCTGGATGTTATCCCGGCATTGAGAAAATGATGTTTATGTATTGTAATTGCACAAATGATATGTTTGTATGTTGACAACAGTTTCATCAATAAAACAGATTTGAAATAAAGTAAAATCAGCTGACTAACACAGTGGTGGCAAATCATAATATAATAGATGTATCCGGAATATTGTAAAATTAAAGTTTTCACTACTATTGTGATGCCCTTTCTTTTATCCTAACTCTTCCTAACACTTTTCGAATACACCTCTGCTATCTACTCTGTTAGTGTAAGCTTATATCTAGCAGGCTTGTAAATACCTTTATTATTTTTGTAGCTTTCATCCTTCCAGCTGCAAACTGGAATCGTACCAACTGAACAGGGCAAGTCACTGGTGGGGGTGGGGCTGCTTCCCTGTAAGTGACAGCAGTATGGACACACATGGCCAGATCACACTTCATTCTCTTCTTAGTGTCACACAGAGTTTTGCACAAACTTAGCAGACAATCATAGCAGCAGTGGGCTCTGTTCAGATTGCAGATTCTGACACTCCACCTAATGGTTTCTCTGGTGTCTGGGATCAATACAGTTAGACTCTGGCATCGATCTGCTGTGTGCTGTGCTGATTCATAGGCAGGCTAGCAAGAGTTAATCTCTGCTGGTCTGCTGGCTCTTTTGATCACATGTTATGAGGAGGCTTATCACATCTGCTCCCCTACTACCGTGTTTTTCCAAAAAAAGACAGTCTTATACTTTTTTTGCCCCCCAAAAAAGCACTAGGGCTTATTTTTGAGGAGGTCTTTTTTTTGGAGAAACATGATTGGGGGTAAGTTTACCCCCCCAAAAAGCAGACACCCCACTTCCCAGGAGACTCATACTTACCAGACCCGGACGTCTGCGTGGCTCCCAGTTCCTCCCTGTGATCCCCGGTTGGTGCTGCACGCCGTCCTCCCCTGCTTCTGGCTGACTGACACACACACCCTCACCACACATCACACACACACACACACACACACACACACACTCATTACATCCAGCGTTACAGAATACTTCTGGCCACAGGGAATGATGGGAGGAAGTTTCGTGTTTGGCCCGCAAGTCCTGTAAGCAAGTATTCTTGCGTTCCACTGCACTGCCTCGCAGGATTCTGCCAGCCAGAAGAAATCGGGGTCGCTGCATGTGGTGAGTATGTGTGTCATGCGATGTGTGTGTGATCCGATGTTTGTGTGTGTGATTTGATTGTGTTTGTGTGAGATCGGATGTTTGTGTGAGCGATAAGATGTGTGTGTGTGTGTGTGTGTGTGTGTGTGTGTGAAATCAGATGGTTGTGTGTGAGATCGGATATGTGTGGGTGTGAGATCGGATGTTTGTGTGCTCGTCGACTGGGGAGTATGATTATGTGGTGCCCGCTGTCTATAATGAAGTGTTTTGCAGTATCTGTAACTTTTTTAGCTGCAAGGACACTTCATTATTGTACCACGATTAGGGCTTATTTTCGAGGGAAGGCTTATATTTAAGCCTTGCTCCGAAAATGCTGAAAATCCCTGCTAGGGCTTATTTTTGGGGGAGGTCTTATTTTTGGAAAAACACGGTATTTATGCTAGTTGAAACTTTCCACCTGTCAGCTATATTTTATTCTATGTTGGTCTGTGAGGTCTGGTGTCCCAATCTTACTTGTGAAAGTTGTGCTTTCTGCTTGGTGCGGTTGTAGCATTTCGCCCTGTTGTTTTGTAGCTTCCTTCCTGCTTTTTATTTTTCCTCATATCTCTTATTGTTTTAACCTTAGTGTGTGTGCTGTGTGAGTTTTGGTTTTCCCTTGTCTGTCTTTATCTGTGGGTTTCATCACACTTCTGTCCAGTTCCTCCCTCGGGGGGAGCGGGAGTCAGATCAGGACGGGTCAGGAGCAGGGCCAGCAAGGAGACTGAGGCCTTTCCACCATCAGGAGTATCTCTAAGGTTAGGGATAGTATAGGGCAGTCATGGCAAACCTTTTACAGGCTGAGTGCCCAAACTGTAGCCCTAAACCCAATTTTTTTTCCGAAGTGCCAACCAATCCTATCATGTAAATAATTGATTTTAATCTTACCTTTGCAGTCTTCTCTTAACTTCAGCAGGGAGCATCACGCTCATGCTTACCACACATTGAAGCTGAGCCCCTGCCCTTTCCAGACACAGCAGTTGGATTGATCTTTCTGGAAAAAATTGCAGCATATTAGACAGAGATTTTAGCCTGGAATGCAATCAGATGTCACCCTGTAATCCACATCTACATTTCAAAGTCTGAACATCTTGAAATCCCGTAAAGACGTACGAGTTGCTCCCCTCCCCTTTCATTGTGTAGTTCTGTCTCCCTTCCTAGGCCACTTCTTGGTAAACATGTCCCCCATCCTGATATATATTTCCTACATTCTGGTATATTTGTCCCCATCATGGCCCCATCCTGGTAAATATACCTCATCCTGGTAAATGTCCTCCATCCTGGTAAATGTTCCCAATCCTGGTTAATGTACCCCCATCCAAGTAAATGTCCCCCTTCCTAGCATGCACCCCCATCCTGGTAAATGTCCACCTTCCTGGCATGTTCCCCTTCCTGGTAAATGTTCCCCATCCTGGTAAATATTCCCCTTCCTGGTAAATGTACCCTATCTTGGCATGTTTCCTCCACCCTAGCATGTATGTTTTCCCCATCCTAGCATGCATGTTTCCTCCAGCCTGGCATCTATGTTTTCTCCATCCTGGCATGCATATTTCCCCATCCTGGCATCTATGTTTTCCCCATTCTGGCATGCATGTTTCCCCATTCTGGCATGCATGTTTCCCCATTCTGGCATGCATGTTTCCCCCCATCCTGGCATGCATGTTTCCTCCCATCCTAGCATGCATGTTTTCCCCTTCCTGGCATGCATGTGTTCTCCATCCTGGCATGCATGTGTTCTCCATCCTGGCATGCATGTTTTCCCAATCCTGGCATGTATGTTTCCTGCATCCTGGCATGTATGTTTCCTCTATCCTGGCATGCATGTTTTCCCGCCATCCTGGCATGCATGTTTTCCCCCCATCCTGGCATGCATGTTTTCCCCCCATCCTGGCATGCATGGTTTCCCCATGCTGGCATGTATATTCCCCCCCATGCTGGGATGTATGTTTCCCCCCATGCTGGCATGTATGTTTCCCCCACATGCTGTCATGTATGTTTCCCCCCCATGCTGGCATGTATGTTCCCCCCCATGCTGGGATGTATGTTTCCCTCCCATGCTGGCACGTATGTTTCCCCCCCATGCTGGCATGTATGTTCCCCCCCCATGCTGGCATGTATGTTCCCCCCCATGCTGGCATGTATGTTCTCCCCCCATGCTGGCACTGGCCCCCTTATCCCCACCTTGGCACAGCCGCATATAGGTTATATATATATAAAAAAAAGCAACACACAACTCATCTTCCTGCACACGCTCCCCCACTGCGCACCGCTGAGTCCTCAGTTCCCACTCGGTCAGAAGACGTCATTATGCCGGCGCTGCTCACTGACGCTCCTCCATCTCCTAGGCAACAGACCTGCGGCCTGGGAGAGGAGGAGTGTCAGAGCGAGGAGAAATGTCTCCTCCGCTCCAACACAGCTTTGATCTGCCGGCGGGACTGCACCAGCAGATCAAAGCAGCAGGATCAGGCGACAGCACGCGTGCCAGCAGAATGGGCTCTGCGTGCCCCTGGTGGCACGCGTACCATAGATTCGCCATCACTGGTATAGGGCCTCCTAGCTTGAGGCGGGCTTTGAACGTTGCGACATCGCAAGCCGATGCTGCGATGTTGCACGCGATAGAACATTATCGCTACGCCAGCTTCACATGCACTCACCTGCCCTGCGACCGTCGCTCTGGCCGGCGAACCGCCTCCTTCCTAAGGGGGCGGGTCGTGCGGCGTCATAGCGACGTCACACGGCAGGCAGCCAATAGCGGCGGAGATGAGCAGGATGTAAACATCCCGCCCACCTCCTTCCTTCCGTAGAGCCGCCGGCGGCAGGTAAGGTGATGTTCCTCGCTCCTGCGGCGTAACACACAGCGATGTGTGCTGCCGCAGGAACGAGGTACAGCATAGTACCATCGCTGCAACAAAATTATGGAAAAGTCGGAGCTTGCAACGATGATACGATAACGACGCTTTTGCGCTCGTTTATCGTATCATCTAGGATTTACACACTACGACATCGCAAGTGATGCCGGATGTGCGTCACTTTCGATTTGACCCCCACCGACATCGCACCTGCGATGTCGTAGTGTGCAAAGCCGCCCTGAAGGACAGCTTAGGAGTCCAAGTTCCCCGCTATCCAAAAGTCATTGTGACACTCAGCCCCCATCAGTGATGTGTCCAGCTTAGTTGGTCTGATTCCAGTCTGTAGCCGGAAGGATCAAAGCTACAACATTAATAAAGGTATTTACGAGACTGTTAGAGATAATCATACAGGAGCAGAGTTGATAGAAAAAGTATATTAGGAAAGAGTTAGGAAGAATTCGGATTAAAGAAAAGGGATCACATTAGTAGTCGAAAACCTCTTTAAGTTAGTGATTCAGTCAATAATATATTGATATACGAGGAATCCTGGAGATGGGCAAGGAAGAACAATTGGTTGATTATGCATAGGCGCTTTTTCTCGTGAATGTTCTGAATTCTATTCACAAAGTGTGATTTTATATGATAGAAGCTGATGGCTCCCAAATCCCAAAACTCAGTTAAATCCCTCAATCAATATGACAGTAGTTGAGGATAAAATAAACTACTCACCTTGGTAGTCTTCTGTAGGAATCTCCTCTTTACACCACTCATCACCCCTTACATATGTCTCTATAATAATATTATTCAGATCTTCACACTGAAACAAATAATGTAAAAGTCACAGACAGAAGGAGAAGGCACGTAAAATGTTTTAGCTGAAGAAAACTTTGGTTTGCGTTGCCAACTTTTCCAACTGTCATTGCAGCAGTGGGCTCTGTTCAGATTGCAGATTCTGACACTCCGCCTGATGGTTTCTCTGGTGTCTGGAATCAACACAGGCAGACTCGGGCATTGACCTGCTGTGTGCCGATTCATAAGCAGGCTACCAAAAGTTAATATGTGCTTGGTCTTCTTGCTCTTTTGATCACATGTTGTGGGTAGACCTATCACATCTGCTCGCCTCCTATTTATGCTGGTTGAATTCTTCCACCTATGCCAGCTATAGTTTGTTCTATGTTGATCTGTGAGGTGTAGTGTCCCAGACTTTCTGGTGAAAGTTGTGATTATTGCTTGGTGCAGTTGTGGAGTTTACTCCTGTTGCTTTGTAGCTTTCTTCCAGCTCTTGTTTTTCCCCCTGAATATCTTATTGTCTTAACCTGTGTGTGTGCGTGTGTGTGTGTGTGTGTGTGTGTGTGTGTGTGTGTGTGTTCTGTGTTAGAGTTTTTGTTTTCCCTTGTTTACCTTTAATTGTGGGTTTAATCTCACTCCTGTCCTCTCCCTGCCTCAGAGAGAGGGAATCAGATCAGGACTGCTCAGGAGCAGGCCAGGAAGTAGACTCAGGCATCTCCACCATCAGGAGTATACCTGAGGTTAGGGATAGCATAGGGCTTCCTATGACACCAGAACTAAGCTATTGATGAGCTATACCTAGAACTTATCAGCATCAGATCAGTAGACGTCCGCCAACCCCACCAATCTATTGTTACCAGGTCTTTTGGCAATTAGAAACATTCAGTAACGAATCTGTTAACTTTAACTGTGTCATGGCCATTCATTGGGTACTACAGCTCAGTTTCTAATCACTTCAATAAAACAAGACTAAACATAAGACCACAGCCTTCTGCACCTCATAAGGTAAATTTCATGGCACCTTCTCTCCATCTACCTGATGATCCTGAGGAACATTGGGATCTTCTTGTTTACAGTCCTGTGGGAGAAGAGGACGGGGACATCTCTTTGGTGTTGTCCTCTTACTGGATAGAACTGGAGGAGACACATACAGGGACTGAATTCATTCCTTACATACAGATAATTATAAGGCCGCGTGTATTTAGTCCTGTCTATTACCTGGTGATGTGAGGGGCTGGGGATTCTCCATCATGACGTCCTTGTACAGATCTTTGTGTCCTTCTAAATACTCCCACTCCTCCATGGAGAAATAGACGGTGACGTCCTGACACCTTATAGGAACCTGACACATACAATGATACCGTCACTCCCGATCCCTTCATAGCGTTACTGTATAATGTCCCAGCATTCCCAGCAGTGTCACCTCTCCAGTCAGCAGCTCAATCATCTTGTAGGTGAGTTCTAGGATCTTCTGGTCATTGATGTCCTCATGTATCGGGGGGTGAGGTGGAGGCCCCGTGATTGGGCTCAGGGGTCTTCCCCATCCCTCAGACACAGGGGCCTGACAGCGATCACTAGAGGTCTTCTTCACTACTGTGTAATCCTGGTTATGGAGAGACACAGTAAGAAATCTCACTCCAGACATTTCCAGAGTCCTCACCTCTCCAGTTCTGTCCATCTGTTATTCCCATAGATAAGAATGATGTAATGTGACGTCATCAGAATCTCTCACCTCTCCAGTAAGCCGGAAGAGGATCTCTAGGGTGAGGTGTAATATCCTCTCCATCATCTTGTCCCTGTCCATATCCATCCTTCTCGGGGCAATCAGGAGAATTCTCTTATATAGAAGATCTCCACTGAGAAGATCCGATATTGTAGGGACCTGAATGGGAAGAAGATGAGCCTATGTAAAATCTTATGGATTCCCATGTAAAAAATGCAATTCCATGAGTTAATAATAGAGGTGATCAGTGCTTCCATACAGTCTAGAGTGTGTTAGCGGGTAAATAGTGAGGATTAATTAGGTGGCCAGGTAATGAGGCATGGTCTATAAGGGAAGAGGGACATGGTGAACCCTGACCAAACATACCGCTGGGCCCTGGGGTCCCTCATCACCCTAGATAGGTTGCACACCTATGCACTGAGCCAGATACATGACGCTAGGTATCCCTATTGCTGGGCCCTAAATAGGGAACAGGTGGGATGAGCTCTTCGTCAACCCCACTAACCACTATAGATGACACAGAGGGGGAAAATTAACGAACTAGTTATCTACAGATGACTCAGATAAATGTTCAGCAAAAATACTACAATTGAGTACAAGCCATCCGCTTGCAACTAGAGCTTGAATGAACAAAAAATATCATCATTACAAGTCCAGGGAAGAAGGGAGTACTTAAGCTCCAAGAGAATACTGATAATCAGCAGCTGGATGGAAGGCGAGCTCCTGCTGGATCTTAAAGGGGAAGAGATGAAAATCTAGCAGGAAAGCTACCTATACCTATGAATACTAACAGCAGGAACAATCGAAAGTCAGGGAGCATTCTGCACAGCCAAACGCTGTGACCTTCTATTGCCAGAAACCACATGACTGTCTGTCATCCGTAAAACACAATGTACTGTACAAACCAGGACTATGAAGAACAGGAAAATTGTTGTTTCACCAAGGTTGGTTCCGTTTTTCAGGCGGCTTCACATTCAGATGTGTTACCAGCTGATAATTCTGATGATGTATTACCACAGAATTACAACAGTTCTCTGCCAGATTACTACAAATGGCTAAAAGGAAAATATGAATGGCTGATTACCACGCACATAATATGAGCTGGGCTTCTGTCCATTCTTTGAGATAACTATAAAGGTTCTTCTATTTTACGGCATTAGCAGAAGTCCATACACACGGCTGCCAAATTTCTAGGTGGTAGTGAAGGTAATGATAGGCCTGTTCATACAATGCCACTCTGGACTTATTATGAGATATATATACCGTGTGCAGAATTATTAGGCAAGTTGTATTTTAGAGGGGTTTTTTTTATTATTGATCAACAACTATGTTCTGAATCAACCCAAAAGGCTCATAAATATCAAAGCTTAATATTCTTGGAAGTTGGAGTGGTTTTTTTTTAGATTTGGCTATCTTAGGAGGATAAATGTTTGTGCAGGTAACTATTACTGTGCAGAATTATTAGGCGACTTAATAAAAACCAAATATATTCCCATCTCACTTGTTTATTTTCACCAGGTAAACCAATATAACTGCACAAAATTTAGAAATAAACATTTCTGACATGCAAAAACAAAACCCCAAAAAATGAGTGACCAATATAGCCACCTTTCTTTATGATGACACTCAACAGCCGACCATCCATAGATTCTGTCAGTTGCTTGATCTGTTTACAATCAACATTGCATGCAGCAGCCACCACAGCCTCCCAGACACTGTTCCTAGAGGTGTACTGTGTTCACTCCCTGTAAGGGGTACTTTGCACGCTGCGACATCGCTAGCCGATGCTAGCGATGCCGAGCGCGATAGTACCCACCCCCGTCGCACATGCGATATCTTGGGATAGCTGCCGTAGCGAACATTATCGCTACGGCAGCTTCACACGCACTTACCTGCCCTGCGACGTCGTTCTGGCCGGCGACCCGCCTCCTTCCTAAGGGGGCGGGTTGTGCGGCGTCACAGCGACGTCACACGGCAGGCGGCCAATAGAAGCGGAGGGGCGGAGAGGAGCGTGAAATAAACATCTCGCCCACCTTCTTCCTTTCGCATAGCCGGTGGAGGCAGGTAAGGAGATGTTCCTCGCAGAGATGTGTGCTGCCGCAGGAACGAGGAACAACATCGTATCTCCTATTGGTGCGACATTATGAAAATGGCCGACGCTACACAGATCACCGATTTACGACGCTTTTGCGATAGTTTATCGGCGCATCTAGGCTTTACACGTTGTGCGTCACTTTCAATTTGAGCCCGACGATATCGCAGTAGCGATGTTGCAACGTGCAAAGTACCCCTTAATCTCACATTTTATGAGGGACCACAGGTTCTCTATGGGGTTCAGATCAGGTGAACAAGGGGGCCATGTCATTATTTTTTCATCTTTTAGACCTTTACTGGCCAGCCATACTGTGGAGTAGTTGGATGCATGTGATGGAGCATTGTCCTGCGTGCATATCATGTTTTTCTTGAACGATACTGACATCTTCCTGTACCACTGCTTGAAGAAGTTGTTTTCTAGAAACTGGCAGTAGGTCTAGGACTTGAGCTTCACTCCATCCTCAACCCCGAAAAACTTCCCACAAGTTGATCTTTGATGATACCAGTGTACCGCCCCGCGCTCGGCTGCCGCCGAGCCGCTCGGATGCGGGCTTGTTGGTGGGTGGCTCGACCGTCTCCGGACCAGGGGTCACTTCGCTCTGAAAGGGTGCTGGCGCTACTTAGGGGGGGTGGTAGGTAGGTGTACGGCCGGAGCCGTGTTTAAGTTCGTGACACCACCCACGGGTTGTGGTGAAGGTGGACACCACCGCTGCGGTTACTGGGCACCCGGAGTAGATAGTCATGCAGCAAGGTGTTAACCCCTCCATCGGCAGGGGTGGTGGCCCCGGGACCCGTTGGGGAGAGCTGGGTGGTGCAGGGTGGTGCGCGGCCGGATGGCACTATTGTACTCACTGTTATTGACACACACAAGTCTCTGGTAAACAAAGTTGATGGTGGTCGGTGCCCGCAGCCGGCTGCATCTGGTCCCCCACCCAGTTGGTGGTCTTTGCCTTTCTCCTGCACCGTGTAGTGTATGTGTAGACTGCCTGCGCTTCAGCGACAGGAATCCACTCACCGGCTGTATGTATGTCGGGAGAGCCCTTTTGCCCGCAGATGCTGGCCCATGGGATATCTCTGCCTGTGCGGTGGCTTTCTATCCCCCTCGGTGAGCTGTTGTCTTCAGTCGGGACTTGGGTGGGAAAGGACCTATAGTCCAGACCGCAATCAGTTAATTAACTCAGTCCAGTGGGTACTGGAACTCGGTGGTCTACGTTCGGGTGTCCGTCTGCAGAAACGTATATGTGCACAAAATGGCACAAAACAGAGCACACGCTAACGCAGTGCGCTCCATAAACAGTGAATGGCCCTGTCGGGCGCATGCGTCCGGAGCACGCTTTGCAGAGTGGGGGAAGGGCGGTCCGGACGGATGCCCCGACGGGACCTGTGGACGTAGAGAAAAACGCAATGTGTAAGGGGCCTTATTGATCCAACCTCTAGCCCATCCATCTGGCCCCTCAAGAGTCACTCTCATTCTTAAGATATTTCTTGGCCCAGTCTTGACGTTTTATCTTATGTTTCTTGGTCGTTTTTCAGCCTTCCTTACCTTGGCCATGTCCCCGAGTACGGCACACCTTGTGCTTTTTGATACTCCAGTAACGTTGCAGCTCTGAAATATGACTAAACTGGTGGCAAATGGCATCTTGGCAGCTTCACTCTTGATTTTCCTCAATTCATGGGCAGTTATTTTGCACCTTTTATGCCCAACACGCTTCTTGTGACCCTGTTGGCTATTTGCCATGAAACGCTTGATTGTTCGGTGATCACGCTGCAAATGGTTGGCAATTTCAAGACTGCTGCATCCCTCTGCAAGACATCTCACAATCTTGGACTTTTCATAGTCCGTCAATCTCTCTTCTGACCCATTTTGCCACCAAAGGAAAGGAAGTTGCCTAATAAGTATGCACCCCGTTATAGGGTGTTGATGTCATTACACCACACCCCTCCTCATTACAGAGATGCACATCACCTGATTTACTTAATTGGCAGTTGGCCTATACAGCTTGGGAGTAGGACAACATGTATAAAAAGTATCATGTGATCAAAATACTCATTTCCCTAATAATTCAGCACGCAGTATATATATTATATATATATATATATATATATATATATATATATATATATATATATATATATACACACACATACTAGCTGTACTACCCGGCTTCACCCGGGTTAATAACTGCTGTTAACAAAATAGAATGTATTAACAAAAATGTATTCTGCACACAAAAACCACAAAACAAATAGATAGAAATGTAATTATTAAAAGGCAAAAACTAAGCTAATAGAAACATTTCACAACATATATTTCAACACCACAGATATTCCACACAGATTTAACTAAATTGGTCAAGTAATGTGCTCCGTCTGTCTCTTTCCAGATCTGTCTCTTTCCCAGTCTGTCTCTTTCCCCGTCTGTCTCTGTCTGTCTCTTTCTTTGTCTGTCTCTATCTCTCTGTTTCTTTCCCCATCTGTCTCTTTCCAGGTCTGTCTCTTTCCCAGGTCTGTCTCTTTCCCGTCTGTCTCCCCACCTCTTTGTCTGTGTCTTTCCCTGTCTGTCTCTTTCCCTGTATGCCTGTCTTTGTCTGTCTCTATTTCTTTATCTCTTTCCCCGTCTGTCTCTATCAAGGTCTCTGTGTTTCCCCATCTATCTTTGTCTGTCTCTCTGGCTGTCTCCTCCTTCCCTGTCTGCCTGTCTCTGTCCATGTCTGCATGTCTGTCTGTCTCTTTCCCCATGTGTCTCTTTCCAGGTCTGTCTCTTTCCAGGTCTGTCTCTTTCCAGGTCTGTCTCTTTCCAGGTCTGTCTCTCTTTTTCACCGTCTGTATCTGTCTGTCTCTTTCACCGTTTGTCTCTGTCTCTTTCCCTGTCTGTCTCTCTCTATCCGTCTCCCCACCGACATCTTATTACCTCACATATAAGCTTCTTATACTATGAATGTCTTTTGTTCCTATAGCAACCACTCACAGCTCCTACTAATAACCTGTAGTTCCAGGATCCATTTAGTTTAATGAAGGCATGTTTTTTGGAGAGTAACTGTAAAGCGCGGGGTTACATTTTCCTGTGAAAAGATAGTCTACGATGTTCGCTGGGTCACATGAGGTGTCTGTGCAAAATTTTGTGATTGTAAATGCGACAGTGCGGATACACTTTTCGTTTCACTTTTTCCCCATTTTGTAGATAGGGGCAAAATTGATTGGTAAATTGGAACGCGCAGGGTTAAAATTTCGCCTCACAACATAGCCTATGACGCTCTCGGGGTCCAGACGTGTGTGTGCAAAATATTGTGGCTGTAGCTGCGACGGTGCAGATGCCAATCCCGGACATACATATACACACACACAGCTTTATTTTATATAAATATATATATATATATATATATATATATATATATATATGTATATATATATATATATATATATATATATATATATATATATATATATATGCTCAGAATATATACATTATATATATCTATATATATATAAATATATAGTAAGCTGGTAAATGGCAATGCATTGGAAAAACGCAGAAAGACGCAGAGATCAAAAAACGCAGCAAAACGCACCAAATCGCGGTAAAAACGCATGCGTTTTTTGCTGCTTTTTTTGCCGTGGGTGCGTTTTTGTGCGTTTTTAACGGCCAAAAACGCACAAAAACGCAGCGTGTGCACATAGCCTAAGGCTTTGCCATCCCTTTGAAGTAGCTGGCACATCAGAGGAGTTATTGTGATGTAAAAGTAATGTATTGTATGGTTTATGTCATTCAATGAATTGTAAATTGTAAATGATCACCAGGTGGCGATGGTGTAACACGGTTGTCCTGGCACCCGGGTAGGCAGAGAAAGTTATTTAGCTTGAGTGGTTACTATGGAGTCTGTGCTGTTCCTACCTGTTTTCTTTACAACTGTTACCTTATGTTACATCCAGTGTTATCAATGTCTTATGTTATTTATGTTTGATGCTTGTCCTCTGCTGCCACCTACTGGTCAGGCCCTTCTGTTCCCCTGGTTCTTTTTAGTCCAGACTGTGGGAGAGTTTTCAGCCCTATATGTGACGTCACATCTTGGCATCCATTATAGTTTTAGTCAGTGCACGTGTGAGGATCACATCCCATCCTTCTGAAAAGCAAAGATTTTAACCAGTAGCAGCCCTAGGGGCAACCATCACAAGCCTACCTCAGTAACAGCCACTTGGACCACTGTACTGCTGCATGTTTTCATTAATGGAGGAAAATAAACCACCATTGTTCCTCCCATTGTGTGCACATTTGAATCCATTCCCCCTGGAACGCTCTAGTCCTCTTTGCCTCACTTAGTGGAAACAAAGGTAAGATTCCTAATAATACTGTCCAACTACCTACCTCCAATCGCCTTTAAGTGGGGACAGAAGAGAGTCAGAGCCAAGGTGGGAGGAGTAGAACAGGATTAGTAAAGAAGAGACAGGAAGCAAAAGGCAGGAGTGTCACGGAGAGGCGCAGAGAGTAAAGTCAAGGCCACCAAGCATTCTAATGGGCAATCTACAGGGTCACCCCTGGACCGTGAGACGCGTGAGGCCTCACTATCTGAGGAGGCTGTTGAACTGTGTCCCCTGAGCTGGGGTTAAGTCCAGTTGGTCGAGGCAGCCGTCCGTATTCCTGAAGCGTCTACTCAAAGAAGTCGTCTGCGATACCGATGTCAGTTGCGCCCTCAAGCTGTAGAGTATGTCTTCTCTTGACCAGGGCAGTGGTACCGAGGAGGATAACGCTATAGGCCCCCCTCTAAGCGCAAGCATCCCTGTGGGTGGGAAGGAGCATAGGAGATTACATGATCCGGTGCATGCCAGAATGACGTACAGCAGAGGACTGAGGGGCCTAGTGGTGACTAACGGAGCCCAGGTGACAGGAAGACGGTCGGCCACTAAATTATATATTGCGAAGGAGTCTGGAGGGAATCCCTGTGTGAACAAGATTGGTTCCTATGTAACCCAGTGGAAGTGGAGTTCATTGAAGGGACGGGATAAAGTGAAGCAACAAGAAAATGTAACCATTATGAAGATAAGACGTAAAGACCGTTTGTTTGTGAGAGCTGTTGTGTCCCCTTCATTGCCTCTGGAAGTAATTGAAAGTGTGAACGGGCGATTCGGAAGCCATCCTTTAAGTGGTCGGGCAACGGGAAGGCAAGGGCTTAACAGGCCGGCGCGCTGTGGCCTAGTAACCCCTGCACACACGACTACATCTGCCTGCCCCGTACCCCTTACACTGTAACTACCTCAATCTGTAGATAAGTGAGTTGATCTACCACAATATGAACAACAAATATACACATATATAGCTAAACTTGTAAGTCCTTATATGCAAAAGTTTTTATTAAATACACATTAGGTGTTCATGTTCACGCTAAGTGTATGCGCGCACAATATTTTCTAGACAAGAATGTTGCATTGCAATCCATCAGTGCAGTGATCATAGGAGGAAAAGTTGAAGTCCCATAAGGGGACTAAGGGGTACTTTGCACGTTGCGACATCGCTACTGCGATATCGTCGGGGTCAAATCGAAAGTGACGCACATCCGGCGCCAGAAACGACGTCGCAACGTGTAAAGCCTAGATGCACCGATAAACGATCACAAAAGCATCGAAAGTCGATGATCTGTGTTGTGTCGGACATTTCCATAATGTCGCACCAATATGAGATACGATGTTGTTCCTCGTTCCTGTGGCAGCACACATCGCTGTGTGTGAAACCGCAGGAGCGAGGAAACCGCAGGAGCGAGGAAGAAGGTGGGCGGGATATTTACATCCCGCTCATCTCCGCCCCTTCGCTTCTATTGGTCACCTGCCGTGTGACGTGGCTGTGACGCCGCACCACCCGCCCCCTTAGGAAGGAGGCGGGTCGCCGGCCAGAGCGACGTCGCAGGACAGGTAAGTGCGTGTGAAGCTGCCGTAGCGATAATGTTCGCTACGGCAGCTATCACAAGATATCGCATGTGCGACGGGGGCGGGTGCTATCGCGCTCGGCATCGCTATCATCGGCTAGCGATGTCGCAGCGTGCAAAGTACCCCTTAGTCTATAAGTTAAAAAAAGTTAATTTTTAAAAAATATATTTAAAGTAAAATAAAAGCAAAATAAACAACAACAAAAAAGTTATCACAAAATATTTCGACAATTATTAGTCATATTTCTGTAAAAACAAAATTAAATGAAAAAAGGTACACATTTGAGATCTCCACGTCCGGAAGAACCTGATTTATTAAACTGTCTTATTATTTAACTACTGAATAAAAAAAAGTAACTAAAAATAATTCCTAAACTGCTCTTTGTCACGGTTCCGATGCATGAAGCATCTTGTGTTGGTACGTTCTCCTGCAGAGCAGGTACTTGCTGTTCCTTTGCACAGAGCCTTTTGCAGATTGGAGACTCTGCTGTTTGTGTTGAACACCTATGCACGGGTTCTCTCTCTGCTCTGGGTCCTGGGAGGTGCCTACACAGATGCTCCTCGTTTTAGTTGATTCCTGTGCTTCATTAGGAAGCATGTTCATGAACGTCACCAGTCGTACTTACTGATTACAGTAATGCTCTCAGCTCCCATAGTGTTTAGTTATTTAATCTTGGTTCTGGAATCTGGACTGTTGTTGACTCTTCTCTGCCTGTCTCCCTGTTTTTGTCGGTACCTCCTGGCTTCTGACCTCGCACCTCCTCCTGACTACGTCCCCACCTGCTCCTTGTATCCTGTACATCAGGGGTGGGGAACCTCCGGCCCGCGGGCCGTATACGGCCCGTGATGACTTTTTATGCGGCCCCCGGGCACATTCCCGGGGACCATTGTGCTTTGGTGGCAGCCGCGCTTTTCCCGGCTGCCGGCCCTTTAAATCCCACTGCCTGATGCCCTGTGGGTAGATGCTAGAATGTACGGGCTCTCTCCAGATCCTGACTTCCAGGACCTGACTGCAGCCCATACATTCTAGGCTTATCCCCGGC
The DNA here is from genome assembly GCF_048569485.1 of Anomaloglossus baeobatrachus. Taxonomy (NCBI): domain Eukaryota; kingdom Metazoa; phylum Chordata; class Amphibia; order Anura; family Aromobatidae; genus Anomaloglossus; species Anomaloglossus baeobatrachus. The sequence goes on along the minus strand of NC_134357.1, from coordinate 571,610,721 downwards.
CTGTGTGCTCTGGTGGGCGGGTAAGCAGCACGCTGCGATAAAGTCACACAGAAGAGCTGCAGCAGGTTTACCAGCCTCCCGAAACTGTGCTGTGTGTGTGTGTGACTCTCCCTCCCCCTCACTGTGAGTACTGAACCCATCGCTGCCCCCCCCCCCCCGCTCAGTGCTGTGTACCCCCTCGTACTGTGTGTACCCCCCAATGCTGTATGTACCCCCCAATGCTGTGTGTACCCCCTCGTGCTGTGAACCCCCAGTGCTGTGTGTACCCCCCAATGCTGTGTGTACCCCCTCGTGCTGTGTACCCCCTCGTGCTGTATGTACCCCCCAATGCTGTGTGTACCCCCTCGTGCTGTGAACCCCCAGTGCTGTGTGTACCCCCCAATGCTGTGTGTACCCCCTCGTGCTGTGTACCCCCTCGTGCTGTATGTACCCCCCAATGCTGTGTGTACCCCCTGGTGCAGTGTGTACCCCCTAGTGCAGTGAGTACCCCCTAGTACAGTGAGTACCCCCTAATGCTGTGTGTACCCCCTAATGCTGTGTGTACCCCTTAATGCTGTGTGTACCCCCTAGTGCTGTATACCCCCTCGTGCTGTGTGTACCCCCTCGTGCTGTGTGTACCCCCTCGTGCTGTGTGTACCCCCTCGTGCTGTGTGTACCCCCTCGTGCTGTGTGTACCCCCTCGTGCTGTGTGTACCCCTTCATGCTGTGTACCTCCTAGTACAGTGTGTACCTCCCAGTGCTGTGTACCCCAAGGTGCTGTGTGTACCCCCTAGTGCTGTGTGTATCACCTAATGCTGTGTACACCCCAGTGATGTGTACCACCTCGTGCTGTATGTACCCCCTAGTGCAGTGTGTACCCCCTAGTACAGTGAGTACCCCCTAATGCTGTGTGTACCCCCTAATGCTGTGTGTACCCCTTAATGCTGTGTGTACCCCTTAATGCTGTGTGTACCCCCTCGTGCTGTGTATACCCCCTCATGCTGTGTGTACCCCCTCGTGCTGTGTGTACCCCCTCATGCTGTGTACCTCCTAGTACAGTGTGTACCCCTTAGTGCTGTGTACCCCCAGGTGCTGTGTGTACCCCCTAGTGCTGTGTGTACCACCTAATGCTGTGTACACCCCAGTGCTGTGTACCCCCTCAGCGCGGTGTAACCCCTCACTGCTGTCCGTGCCCCCCCTAGTGCAGTGAGTACCCCCTGGGTGATGTCTATGCCCCCCCACCAGTGCTGTCCGCACCACCTAATGCTGTCCATGCTGCCACCAGTGCTGTCCATGCCACGGTGAGTGCTGCCTGTGCCCCCCATATGCTGTCCATGCTCCCCAGTGCTGTGTGCCACCCCTCAGTGCTCTTAACTCGCTACTGCTGTCTGTACCCTCCCACTGCTTTCTATGCTCCCCAGTCCATGCTCTCCTGTTGATGTCTATGTTCCCCCAGACCTGTCTGTCTCCCTAGTGCTGCCACCCAGTGCAGTCCGTGCTGCCACCCAGTGCAGTCCGTGCTGCCACCCAGTGCAGTCCGTGCTGCCACCCAGTGCAGTCCGTGCTGCCACCCAGTGCTGTGCGTGTCCCCAGTCATGTCTGTGCCACCGCCAGGGCTGTCCATGCCCCCTACTGATGTATATGCCCCAGCCCCTCCTGTGATGTATATGCCCCAGCCCCTCCTGTGATGTATATGCCCCAGCCCCTCCTGTGATGTATATGCCCCAGCCCCTCATGTATATGCCCCAGCCCCTCCTGTGATGTATATGCCCCAGCCCCTCCTGTGATGTATATGCCCAAGCCCCTCCTGTGATGTATATGCCCCAGCCCCTCCTGTGATGTATATGCCCCAGCCCCTCCTGTGATGTGTACTCCCAGTGTCTCCTGTAATTTATGCGCCCTGTCCCCTCCTGTGATGTGTATGCCCCCAGCATCTCCAGACAGAGACAAACCTGGAAAAGCAGCTGTGAGAAACAAGATGATCAATATCACCGAACATCACAATCGCACCAAAGAGAAGCAGCTCCGGCCACCACAATAGGGGTGAGTTAATTAATCGTTTGACCAAATATAGCAGGGTTATTTTTCAGGTTGATAATGTTGTGCGGCCCCCAAAGGTTAGTAGGAAATTCCAAATGGCCCCCGGCAGTAAAAAGGTTCCCCACCCCTGCTGTACATAATCTCCTGGAATTCTGACCCTCGGCTTGTATCTTGACCTCTTCTCTGTCTGTTCCTGGTGACCTGTCGTTACCTCCTGGCTTCTGACCTTCGCTTGTCTAACTACCTCTCCATTCACTGCACACAAGTAATGTCTTGTGCCACTTAGTGACGGACATTGCACTCTTTTTGCTAATTCTCTCTTCTAAAAATCAGAATAGAAACTGATCAAAAAAGGTTATGTTCCCAGAAATGATACTAGCAAAAACTCCAAAACCCGAAAATGAGACAATAAAGATGTATATTAGCAGAAGAAGGTCAGCACTCTGTTTTCCTTGGTTCAATATTATATTGGAAATCCATGTGCACAAATAACGCAGAGTGTTGTCTTCAATATGTCTTGTGCGATTATCTGATTCTATGATTAAGGAATGATATTCTGAAATGCATAAGATGTATTGAAGACCACATTTTAGTGAACAAACCAAAAAAAAATGGACACAAATCTGGTATCTCTGTGATCGAAGTAACCCAAAAAAAATATAGCTGTCTCCTGATTTATGCCGTACGGTGAACTTCATAAAAAGTAAAAATAAAACCAATTTTTTAACTCTTGTTGATTTGTTCATTCTGCCTCCCAAAGATTGCAGCAAGACTCGGGTCACATTTATTTTGCGCTCTACGCTAAGCACTGACATCGGAGTTTACGTGAAGATCTCTGAATACATGATTCACACCAAATACCCAATGGAACATCTACATACATAATTACCAGTTGCGGATGTAACCGTATCCCACAATGCACTGCGGCACTGTCAGTTGCGCAGCTGCAGTTCACGCCCACATCATAGCCATGGTAACCAGGGACAACAGTGCAGAGACAGCAGTGTGGGCTGAGTAAGTACAATTCTGTTCCCAGTGTAAGGGCTCATGCGCACGTTGCGTCCTGGCCAGTGCAGAAATAAATGCACCCTCTGGCAGACTTGACGCTGCGTGTTGACAAAAAGAATGCATCCAAAACGCATGTATTTTGGATGCATTTTGCATGCATTTTACATGCGTTTTGGATGCATTTTTGTTAGTGCGGTCCCCCGGTAATTCAGCTCTGCTACATGCCTGCTGACAGCAGACTCAGACAGAGCCGGGCAATGAGAATGAACTCGGATGAACTGCACTCGACTTCATTGTCATGCCGCGGCTCTGTCTCTGTGTGCTGTCATGAACTTAGATGAACCTCTGAGGTCAGTGCCAGGACATAGGAGTCTGCAGCAGTGTCGTCAGAGCTTCACCCGATTTCACTGACATCGCGCGGCTCTCTCTTTGTGTCACAGCCTGATTTGCGGTCACACGTGAAGGACTCACCTGTGATCGCAAATCCCCTGAGTGACTGCAGTGAGCTGCACAATCAGCTGTGCTTTCACTCAGGTTACTCGCGGCCACAGCTGCAGTCCTCCACCTGAGAGTAGTGGCCATGAGTAACCTCAGTGACAGCACAGATGATCACGTGACTCACTTCAGTTGCTGCATGAAGCTCACAGGAGCGGCGGTGTTCTACTGCCGCTCCTGTCAGCTTCTGATGTAGCAAAGCTGAAAGCGTCATGGAACCTTGAGTGGATTACGTCGGATCTGGAGGTGTTTTTGAGGGGTTAATAAAGTGGTGAAAGAGGGTGGTTTTTTGTCTTTCATTACAAATAAAGGATTTTTTGGATGTGTGTGTTTATTTTCTTTAACTTACAGGTTAATCATGGAAGGTATCTCGGAGAGACGCCTGCCATGATTAACCTAGGACTTAGTGGCAGCTATGGGCTGCTGCTATTAACTCCTTATTACCCCGTTTGCCACCGCACTAGGGCGATTCGGGGTGAGCCGGGTAGAGTCCCGGGACTGTCGCATCTAATGGATGTGGCAATTCAGGGCAGCTGCTGGCTGATATTGTTAGGCTGGGGGGCTTCCCATAATGTGGAGCTCCCCATCCTGAGAATACCAGCCTTCAGTCGTGTGGCTTTACCCTGGCTGGTATCAAAATTGGGGGGAACCGCACGTCGTTTTTTTTTTAAATTATTTTTTTTTACTACTCGATATAGACACGCCCACTGGCGGCTGTGATTGGTTGCAGTGAGACAGCTGTCATTCAGCGTGGGGGTGTGTCTGACTGCAACCAATCATAGGCGCCGGTGGGTGGGGGAAGCAGGGAATACGGGATGGATTAATGATAATAATCATTTACAAAAGAGAAGCCGCCACAGTGTGAACGACGTGCAGCGCCGCGCCGGTGATCGTGGATCGGTGAGTATGAGAGAGGGGGTGGGAGGGAGAGACCGACATGGAAAGAGAGAGAGAGAGAGAGAGAGAGAGAGAGTTAGAGAGAGAGAGACACACCGAAAGAACTGCGTTTGTTATGCTAATAAAACATGCGGATCGCAACACAAATGCAGTGCAAACACACTGCTTGGCATTTTGGTAGCGTTTTTCTACAAGTCATTGATTTCAATGGGTGTAGAACGCTGCCAAAACGCTCAAAAGAAGTGACATGCTGCTTTTGTAAACGCAGAGATTTTGTCAGATTTTTGACAATCAGAACATTGTGTTTAAAAAAGCATCGTGCGCACAGATTTTGCATGATTCTCATAGACTTTGCTGGAGAAGCAGAACGCATGCATTTTGACAATGTGACGCTGCTTCTCAAAACGCTGCAGAAACGCAAAAAAACCCGCAATGGGCGCATGAGCCCTAAGATTGTGCTACCCATACCACATTCAGGTATAATGAGGCATTGGTGTTTGAAATCACACATTTGCGATGTCACAGAGGAGTAAGGTGTGCCCGGGTACGTCCGCGCTTACCTGACATCACTATGGCTTCAGCGATGTTGCGGAGAGCGAGGAGACTCGGCGGCCCTAACGATCACACATAAGGAGGCATGGCCGGGTATGTCCGCGCTTGCCTGACATCGCTATGGTTTCAGTGATGTTGGGACGAGCAAAGAGACACGGCGGCTGTGACGATCACACATTTGTGATCTGACGGAGGAGTAAGGAGGTGTGCCCGGGTATGTCCGCGCTTGCCTGACATCGCTATAGCTACAGCAATGTTTGGGCAAGCGAGGAGACATGGCGGTCATGATGATGACACATAAGGAGGTGTGGCGGGCTATGTCCGCGCTTGCCTGACATTGCTTTGGCTACAGCGATGTTTGGGCGAGGAAGGAGACATGGCGGTCATGACAATGTTCGGGAGAGAGTGAGGGGGGATTCAGCACACAACAAGGAAGAGACAGTCACAGGGGTGAAAGAGGTCAAATGACGCAACACATACAATAACCAAATGCAGAGGGATGACATACAACATATATACTGGAAAGCACAAACAGTGTGACACATGACCACTGCACCTGTCAATGCTACTAAGCATAGACAGATGTTTATTTCACCGCACTCCCGATGTGATAGCATCGGGCCTATTTCTAGTTACTTATAAGAGGCAGATTAATTCATTTTGGAAGATGTCTGGCGGGATCCATATTTTTAGGCGTACACAAAAGAATGGTCAACAATGTTTTTGTGCTTGTCTGAAAAGAAGGACATTGCTGGTTGAAAAAAGGCCAAATGAAGTGCAGAGTAACTCTGCTGCCCCATTAGTGAACAGATCCATCAGGGATTTCATCTGATTAACATATTTTGTAGATTTAGGCTACACATCCGGCTGTAGCAGTGCGGCACAATCCGGCACTCTGCTGAAAAACAAAACCGTTTTTTTTTTGCCGCCGGTTTCATTTTTTCCAGCATTGACTTGCATTGGCGCCGCATTGTGCAGCATGGGCTTGCGTTCCGTCCGGTTTATGTCGCATGCGGCAGATTTAGCTGATGCGGCGGCTGGATGGAACGTTCCCTGGCACGTTTTTTCCTCCGGCAAAAAAACCCGCATTGCACCGCATCCGGCCGCTGCGGTGCATTTTTCAATGCATGCCTATGGACGCCGAATGCGGCGCGATGCGGCAAAAACTGCATCCGGCCGCCGCATGCGGTTTCTTCCACAGCGCATGCTCAGTAGCGTGCCGCAACCGGAAAAAAACGGACGGGCCGCATGTAAAAACGTATGCAAAGGATGCGGTGTTTTCGCCGCATCCATTGCATAGGTTTCACAGCCAGATTGAGCCGCAGTGCTCAAACCGGATGTGTGAAAGTAGCCTAACATGGAAACCCTGATGTAAGTGCTCAGTGTAGAGAACAGGATAAATGTGGTCTAAAATGGTATGCACCCCAAAATGCTACCAATAAAAGCTTCATCTAATTCCACAAAAAAAAAAACAAGCCCGCACTCAGGTCAATCATTGGTTCTCAGAAATATAGGGGGTTTCATCTTACTGGTAACACAAAGGCTTTGAAATAGCACCATGGCTCCCCCCTAAAGAAATCCAATGACATTTGCACTTTCAAAACCAAATATCCCCCTCCTTTCTGAGCCCCACAGTGTCATTAAACTAGCTAGCGTCCACATGGTAATCAGTACTGTAGCAAGGAGACCCACTTAATTTACAGGTACGTGAATCCAGAATCACAAGTTGGGCACATTGTATTGCGCACTACAAAGTATGGGGGCACTACAATGTATTGAGCACTACATTAACATTTGCTCTGTTTCTGGGAAAACACCCATGGACTCAAAGTCATCACTACACCTATAGAAGAATTCCCAGAGGGGTGTAAATTCCAATAAGAGGTCACATGAAGAGGGGTTTCTACTGTTCTTGTGCATAGGGGCTCTGAAAATGGAGTTTGCAAAATATTCTATGAAAATCAGCGCACAAAAAGTCATTTAATGCTCCTTCCCTCCCAAACCCTGCCGTGTAGTGGAACAGTACCATTCAGTCACATGCACGGTAATACTACACATTCAAGAAAAATTGTGTAATAAAATTATAGGCTTTTTTATTCTACTTCCCCTTGTAAAAATCTAAAATCTGCTGCTTGTATAGTATTTTAGTGATAAAAATGTATTATAAAAATTATTTCGTCACATCTGTGCTGTCAATATGCTCATTGCACCCATGATAAATTCATTGCAGAATGTAATTAATAAATGGGGTCACAGAGTATTCTGGCACCCCAGGGTCTCAGCCAATGTGACATGACACCTGCAAATCATTACATCAAAATCAGCACCCAAAATTGTGCTCCTGCCCTTCTGAGCTTTGCACTGTGGCTAAAAAATAGTTGCCATCCACATATGGTGTGTTAACTCAGGAAAAATTGTCTAACAAATTATGTGGTCCACGATGTCGTATTTGGCCTTTTCAAAATTAAAAACTTGGAGCTAAATGAACAATTTATTGGTAAAAATGTAAAGGGTGCTTTACAGGCTGTGACATCGCTAACGATATATCGTCGGGGTCACGTCGTTAGTGACGCACATCCGGCGCCGTTAGCGACATCGCAGCGTGTGACACCAAGAAGCGACGATCAACAATCACAAAAATGTCAAAAATCGTTGATTGTTGACACGTCGCTCATTTTCATAATATTGTTGGTGGTGCATGCCGCTGGTTGTTTGTCGTTCCTGGAGCGTCACACATCGCTATGTGTGACGCCGCAGGAACGACAAACATCTCCTTACCTGTGTCCACTGGCAATGAAGAAGGAAGGAGGTGGGCGGCACGTTCCGGCCGCTCATCTCCGCCCCTCCTCTGCTATTGGGTGGCCGCTTAGTGACGCTGCAGTGACGTCGCTATGACGCCGAACACACCTCCCCCTTGAAGGAGGGATTGTTCGGCGGTCACAGCGACATCGCTGAAAAGGTATGTGCATGTGACGCTGCCGTAGCAATAATGTTCGCTACGGCAGCGATCACCAAATGACGCACGAACGACGGGGCCGGGTGCTATCGCGCACGATATCACTAGCTATCGCTAGCGATGTCACAGCGTGTAAAGCTCCCTTAATTATTTTTTCTTCACTGCTCAATATTATAACATTTTATGACACATCCGTGGTGTCAATATGCTTACTGTATCAATAGTCAAATTCATTGAGGGGTGTAGTTACTAAAATGGGGTCACTTATGGGGGTTCTGCTGTTCTGTCATCTCAGGGGCTCTGCTAACGTGACATGGCACTCATTAACCATTCCAACAAAAACTGCACTATAATATGGCGACCATTCCCTTCTGAGCTTTGCATTGTACTTGAAAAGTAGCTTCCGACCAGAAATAGAGTATTAGCATATTCAGGAGAAATTGTGTAAGAAATGTTATGGTCCATTTTCTCCTACTACCTCTATTGAGCATTAAAAACTTGAGGCTAAAACAACATTTGTTTCACCATTCAGTGAATCATCTGTGGGTTTAAAATGTTCACCACACCCATTGATGAATTTCTCAAGTGGCGTATTTTCCAAAACGTGGTCACTTATAGGGGTTTTATGTTGTTTTGGCTCTTCAAATGTGACATACTGTCAGCAGTCTATTCCGTCTAAATCTGTGCTTGAAAAGTCAAATACTGTAGCACACCTTCCCTTCCGAGCCCTCCCATGTGCCCAAACAGTAGTATTCCCTCACATATTGTCACTGGTGTGTCACAGGTGACAGACAGTTCTGTGGTGTCTGGCTATAGAAGGTCACAGCATTTGGCTTCACAAACTGCTCCCTGACCTTCTATCTGGAGAATCTTTGTGGTGGTTGCAGCTTCTGTCCCTGAGTCAACTAGAGATAAGTTGTTTGTGGTTTTCCCTTGTTTCTTATCCCTGTGTGTCCTTTAAGGCCCAGTCACACTAAACAACATCGCTAGCAACATCGCTGCTAACGAACAACTTTTGTGACGTAACAGCGATGTTGCTAGTGATGTTGCGGTGTGTGACATCCAGCAACAAGCCGGCCCCTGCTGTGAGGTCGTTTGTTGTTGCTGAATGTCCTGGGCCATTTTTTAGTTGTTGCTCTCCCGCTGTGAAGCACACATCGCTGTGTGTGACAGCGACAGAGCAACAACTAAATGTGCAGGCAGCAGGAGCCGGCTTCTGCGGACTCTGGTAACCACAGTAAACAATCGGGGAACCAAGAAGCCCTTACCTTGGTTACCCGATATTTACCTTCGTTACCAGCGTCCGCCGCTCTCACGCTGTCAGTGGCGGCTCCTGCTCTGTGCACATGTAGCTGCAGTACACATCGGGTAATTAACCCCATGTGTACTGTAGCTAGGAGAGCAGGGAGCCAGCGCTAAGCGGTGTGCGCTGGTAACCAAGGTAAATATCGGGTTGCTTACCCGATATTTACCTTAGTTACCAAGCGCAGCATCGCTTCCACGTGGCGCTGCTGGCTGGGGGCTGGTCACTGGTTGCTGGTGAGATCTGCCTGTGTGACAGCTCACCAGCAACTCGTGTAGCCACGCTCCAGCGATCCCTGCCAGGTCAGGTTGCTGGTGGGATCGCTGGAGCGTCGCAGTGTGACATCTCACCAGCAACCTCCTAGCAACTTACCAGCGATCCCTATCAGGTTGGATCATTGTTGGGATCGCTGGTAAGTTGTTTGGTGTGACTGGGCCTTTAGTGCCTAGTGGGGTTGATGAAGAGCTCATCCCATCCACTCCCTACCTTGGGTCCAGATCAGGTTTTAGCCTAGGGTCAGGTATCCGACTTTGTGCATAGGTGCGAAACCTGTCTAGGGCGGTGAGGGAACTCACGGCCCATTAGTAGGCTTGGTCAGGTGTCACCAGTTCACCCTTCCCTAGACACAGGGTTTCCCTTCCTTTTCTTTCACCATTCACTTGATACTTCCCCATACCTAGCATGACACATATGGGGCATTGTTGTACTCAGGAGAAAGGGCTTAATAAATTGGGTGGTCCATTTTCTCCTGTTACCCTTGTGAAAATGAAAAATGTGGGGCTAAAGCAATATTTTTAGGGAAAACATCAATTTTCTGTTTTCATGGTCCAGTATTTTAAAATTCTGAAGTACCTGTGGGTTCAAGATGCTCACCTAGATAAATTATTTGAGGGGTGTAGTTTCCAAAATGGGGTCATTTGTGGGTTTCTGCTATTTTGGCACCTTGGGGGTTTTTCAAATGTAACAGGGTGTCCATAATCTATTCTGGCCTAATCTGCCCTCAAAAATTCAAAGAGAGCTCCTTCCCTTTCTGAGCATTCAAACAGTAGTTTCCTGCCCAAATTGCACAACAAATTACGAAGATCTACAGTTAGGTCCAGAAATATTTGGACAGTGACACAATTTTCACGAGTTGGGCTCTGCATGCCACCACATTGGATTTGAAATGAAACCTCTACAACAGAATTCAAGTGCAGATTGTAACGTTTAATTTGAAGGTTTGAATAAAAATATCTGATAGAAATTGTAGGAATTGTACACATTTCTTTACAAACACTCCACATTTTAGGAGATCAAAAGTAATTGGACAAATAAACCAAACCCCAAAAAAAAAATGTTATTTTCAATATTTTGTTGTGAATCCTTTGGAGGCAATCACTGCCTTAAGTCTGGAACCCATGGACATCACCAAACGCTGGGTTTCCTCCTTCTTAATGCTTTGCCAGGCCTTTACAGCAGCAGCCTTCAGGTCTTGCTTGTTTGTGGGTCTTTCCGTCTTAAGCAGGGGTCTCAAACACGCGGCCCGCGGGCCGCATGCGGCCCTTCAGGTGGCTTCTTGCGGCCCGCAGGCCCGTGGACCTGGTAAAGATGGCGACCGGTGCAGGGGCCGCAGCTGCCAGTTATTTATTTCAGCATACAGTTTTGTCTTTGCCGCGCACAGTGAAGTTCTCGCTGCAGAACGCAATAACAGCCGCCTGCCAATCAGAGGCAAGCACCTGCTGCATATGACCTCAGATGATTGCCTGTGATTGGCCAGTGGCTGTTGTGCAGTGAGAACTGCTCTGCACGCGCCGGCCGAAAGTTCAGCGATGACAGCAGCTGTGATCATTACCGGGTCCACGTGCCTGCGTGCCGCTGGCAGCAGGTGAGAAGAATGTTTTCGTGTGTGTGGGGTTCTGTGTTGCTGGCTGAGGCTGCACTGTGTGTGTGGCATGCCGTGTGTGTGTGGTTCTGTTGCTGGCTGAGGCTGCACTGTGTGTGTGTGTTAGCTGAGGCTTCACCGAGTCCACGTGCCTGCATGACGCTGACAGCAGGTGAGAAGAATGTTTTCGTGTGTGTGTGTGTTGCTGTTGCTGGCTGAGGCTGCACAGAGTGTGTGTGTGTGTGTGTGTGTGTGTTAGCTAGCTGAGGCTGCACAGGGTGGGGGGGGGTGTTAGTTAGCTGAGGCTGCACAGGGTGGGGGTGTGTGTGTTAGCTGAGGCTGCACAGGGTGTGTGTGTGTGTGTGTGTGTGTGTGTTAGCTGAGGCTGCACAGGGTGGGGTGTGTGTGTGTGTTAGCTGAGGCTGCACAGGGTGGGGGTGTGTGTGTTAGCTGAGGCTGCACAGGGTGTGTGTGGGTGTGTGTGTGTGTGTGTGTGTTAGCTGAGGCTGCACAGGGTGGGTGTGTGTGTGTTAGCTGAGGCTGCACAGGGTGGGGTGTGTGTGTGTGTGTTAGCTGAGGGTGCACAGGGTATGTGTGTGTGTGTGTGTGTTAGCTGAGGCTGCACAGGGTGTGTGTGTGTGTGTCTGTGTGTGTGTGTTAGCTGAGGCTGCACAGGGTGGGTGTGTGTGTGTGTGTGTGTGAGCTGAGGCTGCACAGGGTGTGTGTGTGTGTGTGTGTGTGTGTGTGAGAGCTGAGGCTGCACAGGGTGTGTGTGTGTGTGTGTGTGTGTGTGAGCTGAGGCTGCACAGGGTGGGTGTGTGTGTGTGTTAGCTGAGGCTGCACAGGGTGGGGGTGTGTGTGTGTGTGTGTGAGCTGAGGCTGCACAGGGTGGGGGTGTGTGTGTGTGTGTGTGTGTGTGTGTGAGCTGAGGCTGCACAGGGTGGGTGTGTGTGTGTGTGTGTGTGTGAGCTGAGGCTGCACAGGGTGTGTGTGTGTGTGTGTGAGCTGAGGCTGCACAGGGTGGGGGTGTGTGGGTGTGTGTGTGTGTGAGGTGAGGCTGCACAGGGTGGGTGTGTGTGTGTGTGTGCGTGTGTGAGCTGAGTCTGCACAGGGTGGGTGTGTGTGTGTGAGCTGAGGCTGCACAGGGTGGGTGTGTGTGTGTGTGTGTGTGAGGTGAGTCTGCACAGGGTGTGGGGTGTGTGTGTGTGTGTGTGGTGAGTCTGCACAGGGTGGGGGTGTGTGTGTGTGTGTGAGCTGAGGCTGCACAGGGTGTGTGTGTGTGTGTGTGTGTGTGTGTGTGTGAGCTGAGGCTGCACAGGGTGTGTGTGTGTGTGTGTGAGGTGAGTCTGCACAGGGTGGGGTGTGTGTGTGTGTGTGTGTGTGTGTGTGAGTCTGCACAGGGTGGGGTGTGTGTGTGTGTGTGTGTGAGGTGAGTCTGCACAGGGTGGGGTGTGTGTGTGTGTGTGTGTGTGAGGTGAGTCTGCACAGGGTGGGGTGTGTGTGTGTGTGTGTGAGGTGAGTCTGCACGGGGTGGGGTGTGTGTGTGTGTGAGGTGAGTCTGCACAGGGTGTGTGTGTGTGTGTGTGTGTGTGTGTGTGTGTGTGTGTGAGAGCTGAGGCTGCACAGGGTGGGGGTGGGGGTGTGTGTGTGTGTGTGTGTGTGTGTGTGTGTGTGTGAGCTGAGGCTGCACAGGGTGGGGGGGTGTGTGTGTTAGCTGAGGCTGCACAGGGTGGGGGTGGGTGTGTGTGTGTGTGTGTGTGTGAGCTGAGGCTGCACAGGGTGGGGGTGTGTGTGTGTGTGTGTGTGTGAGCTGAGGCTGCACAGGGTGGGTGTGTGTGTGTGTGTGTGTGTGTGTGTGTGAGCTGAGGCTGCACAGGGTGTGTGTGTGTGTGAGCTGAGGCTGCACAGGGTGGGGGTGTGTGGGTGTGTGTGTGAGGTGAGGCTGCACAGGGTGGGTGTGTGTGTGTGTGTGCGTGTGTGTGAGCTGAGTCTGCACAGGGTGGGTGTGTGTGTGTGAGCTGAGGCTGCACAGGGTGGGTGTGTGTGAGCTGAGGCTGCACAGGGTGTGTGTGTGTGTGTGTGAGCTGAGGCTGCACAGGGTGTGTGTGTGTGTGTGTGTGTGTGGTGAGTCTGCACAGGGTGGGGGTGTGTGTGCGTGTGTGTGAGCTGAGGCTGCACAGGGTGTGTGTGTGTGTGTGTGTGTGTGTGTGTGTGAGCTGAGGCTGCACAGGGTGTGTGTGTGTGTGTGAGGTGAGTCTGCACAGGGTGGGGTGTGTGTGTGTGTGTGTGTGTGTGTGAGTCTGCACAGGGTGGGGTGTGTGTGTGTGTGTGTGTGAGGTGAGTCTGCACAGGGTGGGGTGTGTGTGTGTGTGTGTGTGTGTGTGTGTGTGAGGTGAGTCTGCACAGGGTGGGGGGTGTGTGTGTGTGTGTGAGGTGAGTCTGCACGGGGTGGGGTGTGTGTGTGTGTGAGGTGAGTCTGCACAGGGTGGGGTGTGTGTGTGTGTGTGAGGTGAGTCTGCACAGGGTGGGGTGTGTGTGTGTGTGAGGTGAGTCTGCACAGGGTGGGGGTGTGTGGGTGTGTGTGTGTGTGTGTGTGAGCTGAGGCTGCACAGGGTGGGGTGTGTGTGTGTGTGTTAGCTGAGGCTGGGGCACATTGCTACAAGGGGACAAGGATGCACACATTTTTACAGAATGGGAAACAAGATGGGGCACATTACTACAAGATGTTGGCCAAAATTACTATGCGGTGGTTATTGTAAAACTGTATTACTTACAAAAAGGGGAAAAAAATGTAAAAAAAAAAAAGTGTGTATGTATGTAGAGATATTATATATATATATATATATATATATATATATATATATATATTATATATACATATACACTACACATTTGTTATAATGGACAAATGAAAAATGTTCAAAAACAGTGATTCAAGGGTGTATAGAAAGAAAAAAATGGTACCACTACCAATGTCACTTTGTCCTGAAAGGAATGCGGCCCCTCAAATTATTTTTTTCCTGTGTGCGGCCCATACACCTAGCCGAGTTTGAGACCCCTGGTCTTAAGTCTGGATTTGAGCAAGTGAAATGCATGCTCAATTGGGTTAAGATCTGGTGATTGACTTGGCCATTGCAGAATGTTCCACTTTTTTGCACTCATGAACTCCTGGGTAGCTTTGGCTGTATGCTTGGGGTCATTGTCCATCTGTACTATGAAGCGCCGTCCGATCAACTTTGCGGCATTTGGCTGAATCTGGGCTGAAAGTATATCCCGGTACACTTCAGAATTCATCTGGCTACTCTTGTCTGCTGTTATGTCATCAATAAACACAAGTGACCCAGAGCCATTGAAAGCCATGCATGCCCATGCCATCACGTTGCCTCCACCATGTTTTACAGAGGATGTGGTGTGCCTTGGATCATGTGCCGTTCCCTTTCTTCTCCAAACTTTTTTCTTCCCATCATTCTGGTACAGGTTGATCTTGGTCTCATCTGTCCATAGAATACTTTTCCAGAACTGAGCTGGCTTCATGAGGTGTTTTTCAGCAAATTTAACTCTGGCCTGTCTATTTTTGGAATTGATGAATGGTTTGCATCTAGATGTGAACCCTTTGTATTTACTTTCATGGAGTCTTCTCTTTACTGTTGACTTAGAGACAGATACACCTACTTCACTGAGAGTGTTCTGGACTTCAGTTGATGTTGTGAACGGGTTCTTCTTCACCAAAGAAAGTATGCGGCGATCATCCACCACTGTTGTCATCCGTGGACGCCCAGGCCTTTTTGAGTTCCCAAGCTCACCAGTCAATTCATTTTTTCTCAGAATGTACCCGACTGTTGATTTTGCTACTCCAAGCATGTCTGCTATCTCTCTGATGGATTTTTTCTTTTTTTTCAGCCTCAGGATGTTCTGCTTCACCTCAATTGAGAGTTCCTTAGACCGCATGTTGTCTGGTCACAGCAACTGCTTCCAAATGCAAAACCACACACCTGTAATCAACCCCAGACCTTTTAACTACTTCATTGATTACAGGTTAACGAGGGAGACGCCTTCAGAGTTAATTGCAGCCCTTAGAGTCCCTTGTCCAATTACTTTTGGTCCCTTGAAAAAGAGGAGGCTATGCATTACAGAGCTATGATTCCTAAACCCTTTCTCCGATTTGGATGTGAAAACTCTCATATTGCAGCTGGGAGTGTGCACTTTCAGCCCATATTATATATATAATTGTATTTCTGAACATGTTTTTGTAAACAGCTAAAATAACAAAACTTGTGTCACTGTCCAAATATTTCTGGACCTAACTGTATTTCTCCTGTTACCTTTGTCAAAATGAAAAATTTGAGGCTAAAGCAAGATTTTTGTAAAAAATATGAAATTTTTCATTATTTTCTTCCACTTTGATATTATTCTTGTGAAACATATGAAGGGTAAATAAACTTCCTAAATGTGGTTATGAATACCGTGAGGGGTGCCATTCCTATGTTGGCATCTTGTTTGGGGGTTTTCTGACATATAGTGCCCTGAAAGTCACTTCAAATGCAGAGTGGTCCCTAAAAAAAAATGGATTTGTACATTTTGTTGGAAAAAATCTTTCAAAAATGATGCTGGCATAAAGTAGACATGTAATAAAAATTGTTTATTAATTATTTTGTGTGATATGACTGTTTTGAGGGCATAACATTTCAACGTTGAAAAATTGCACATTTTTGAGATATTTGATATTTCCATAGATAAGCCCAAATCATATCAATCTAAATGTACTACTTTCATGAAGTCACGAAAAAAAACAAACAAACAATCTCAGAATCACTGGAATATGCACTGGTTGAAAAATTTGGTCTGGTCGGAAGGTGCAGAAAGGCTTTGATAGAAAGGGGTAGGATAGGCCCCCCAAAAAATCAGTTTAACACAAAAATAATTTTTTATTTTGCACAAAATTCTTGAAACACGTGCGCCATTTTGAAGAATCTGGAGGAAAAAAGTCAACAAATAGCGCAAGACAAATAAAGAAATGTAACGGCGAAAAATTGAAAATGATGAATCCGACCTTTATTCTGGATTCCAACTTCCCTTGTATTACCATATTTTCATTTTATAAGACGCACTGGATTATAAGACGCATCCCAAATTTAGAGGAGGAAAATAGAAAAAAGTAATTATTAATGTTAAAATAAGAGTCTGTCTTATAATCATAGTGTGCCTCACCAGGGGGTAGTGGTGGTGGAGAAGCTCAGGAGGGTTACAGTAGCAGGATCTGCAATGCTGCAAGCTCAGACGAGGGAGAGTCGCGCTCGGGAAGGTCAGAGAACGGAGGGTTGGTGATGCTGCAGGCTCAGAGGAGGGTGTCGTGGCTCAGGAGGGTCAGTGGATGGAAGGTCGGTGATTCTACGGGCTTGGGGATATTGCAGTGGGCGCCATTGATCTGCCGGTGCGCTGCAGGCTCCATTGAACTGCTGGCAGTTGACGCAATGGGCTTCAAGAAAATGGCCGCAGAGGCGGTGCGTGCACAGATTGGCCTCTATGGCCATTTTCTTGAAGTCTATCGCGTCAACTGCTGGCAGGTCAATGGAGCCCGCAGCATACCGGCAGATCAATGGCGTCACCTGCTGTGATACTCCCAAGCCCGCAGTATCACTGACCCTTTGTCCACTGACTCTCCTGAGCAGCGGCACCCCCTCCTCCGAGCCCGAAGTATCACTGACCTTCTGTCCTGTAACCCTCCTGAGCCACTCTGCTGCAGTGACACCCCTTCCTCCAAGCCCTCAGTATCACTGTCCGTGTCTACTATGACCTCGCTCCACCACCACCACCCCGGTAAGCTATAACCAGATTATAAGACGCACCACCATTTTCCTCCTGGTATATATTATGGATAATAATTGCTTTTTAAACGATAAGTACAACATAGTCAAGTTTCTTTTCTTTGTCCTTCGATTTGAATACATTTACTATGGAGGAGTTAATTTTATCATCACATGCAGATCGAAGTACAATTATCCGCTTTATATATTATATTTTAACTGGTACTATTGCAAATCTAAACTCTTTGCAGAAAAGAGAGGGGAGAGGGAGCTCCTGTGTGGAACCGTAAAACAATGAATACAGTGTAATATATAATACACTCACCTGATAGTGTTGTACGTCAGGTACAACACTATTAAAGATGCTGACGGGGGTTCCAAAGCTCACAGATCCTGACCGCCGGGATCCTGTCCTGTCGGTCCTGCTGTCTTGCTAGAGTTCTCATCTGCGTAGCCGCTGAAGCGATCCAAAGACACGTGCAGAGCAGAGCCGTTGGATCAGCTGCGGATAGCAGCTCCTCCTCCAAGCCGAATAGTCGCGTGATCCCGGTGACGGTGTAGAACCAGCCCCGTATTCCAGCGTAGTGGAGAATAGCCGCCTCCTGAACTGGCTGCAGCAGCCCTGTGGGCTCCCGATGGGAGAGGTAAGCTTCAGTGCAAATAGAAAAAACCACGGTGGTGGCCGCGCTGCCCAGACTGGAGATGGAGATGGATGAGGATGCATCCATCTCCAGTCTGGGCAGCGTGGCCACCACCGTGGTTTTTTTCTATTTGCACAAAATCAACTCTTTGAAACTCCTTTCACCCCAATTCATCAAGACTGGAGATGTTCACGTCAATCTTTTGAGCCTTCCCATTGTCTGGTATTGTAAAGTAGAGTGGAAACTGCCTGAAGACTGATCTGCTCACTTCTTTTAACCACTGGCCATTTTTGGAAACTTGAAGTGGTGAAAAGGCGCTCAAAAGACGCTCAAAAGACAAAGCCAGCCAGTGTTTTTTTATATACAAATATTAATGTAAATTCTTTTGAGTGTTTTCTGGGGTCTTTCTTGGAGCGGACCCGCCTGCACTTACTTATATCACACAACCCAATAACCACATGTCGGTCAGTGCTGGAATATGTGAATGTTGTATCAACAATTCATGAGATTCCTCCCATGTGAGATTCTTCACCCAACATTATTATATCCCGCCTGTAAATCCAGGGACAGGATAAGTCATCGCCTCCGGAAAACTCAGCAAATGTAAGAATTTACAGTGAACGATGTAAAAATAAGCAAATACTTGGTATCAGTGTAATCGTGCTGACCCATAGATAACAAGGAACAATATTATAGAAATGGAATAAACTAAAAAATACAAAACATCAATCCACATCGCTATTTTTCCCATAACAACCTCATAAAATGTGTATATTAATGTAAACAATAAGCAATATCGAGTTTAACACTTAACTTATCCCACAAAAACAATTCATAAGGTACGATGAGCATTCAAAAGGTCCAAAAGACTGGAAGGGGTTAATGCTAACGGTCCTCAGCGAATGTCCCTCTCCACCTACCTCCACCTGCAGAGCCGCACACCAGATATATGGCTGCTCTGTGCTTCCAGGACCTGTGATGATGTCACATGGAGGGGAGGAGTCAGGGTCACATGATCAGCTCCTCAGTGTATGCAGGGCTCTGCTGTGCTGGGTGTCATGGGGCTGATGAGGGGAAGTTTATGTGTGGGGTCAGGAGGGGTTTACAGTGTGGATGTAGCAGAGCCGTGTGTGTACGAGGTGTACGGAGCGGAGCCGTGTGTGTACGAGGTGTACGGAGCGGAGCCGTGTGTGTACGAGGTGTACGGAGCGGAGCCGTGTGTGTACGAGGTGTACGGAGCGGAGCCGTGTGTGTACGAGGTGTACGGAGCGGAGCCGTGTGTGTACGAGGTGTACAAAGCGGAGCCGTGTGTGTACGAGGTGTACGGAGCGGAGCCGTGTGTGTACGAGGTGTACGGAGCGGAGCCGTGTGTACGAGGTGTACGGAGCGGAGCCGTGTGTGTACGAGGTGTACGGAGCGGAGCCGTGTGTGTACGAGGTGTACGGAGCGGAGCCGAGTGTGTACGAGGTGTACGGAGCAGAGTTGAGTGTGTACGAGGTGTGCGGTGCGAAGCCGTGTGTGTACGAGGTGTACGGAGCGGAGCCGTGTGTGTACGAGGTGTACGGAGCGGAGCCGTGTGTGTACGAGGTGTACGGAGCGGAGCCGTGTGTGTACGAGGTGTACGGAGCGGAGCCGTGTGTGTACGAGGTGTACGGAGCGGAGCCGTGTGTGTACGAGGTGTACGGAGCGGAGCCGTGTGTGTACGAGGTGTACGGAGCGGAGCCGTGTGTGTATGAGGTGTACGGAGCGGAGCCGAGTGTGTACGAGGTGTACGGAGCAGAGTTGAGTGTGTACGAGGTGTGCGGTGCGGAGCCGTATGTGTACGAGGTGTACGGAGCAGAGCCGTGTGTGTACGAGGTGTACGGAGCGGAGCCGAGTGTGTACGAGGTGTACGGAGCAGAGTTGAGTGTGTACGAGGTGTGCGGTGCGGAGCCGTGTGTGTACGAGGTGTACGGAGCGGAGCCGTGTGTGTACGAGGTGTACGGAGCGGAGCCGTGTGTGTACGAGGTGTACGGAGCGGAGCCGTGTGTGTACGAGGTGTACGGAGCGGAGCCGTGTGTGTACGAGGTGTACGGAGCGGAGCCGTGTGTGTACGAGGTGTACGCAGCGGAGCCGTGTGTGTACGAGGTGTACGGAGCGGAGCCGTGTGTGTACGAGGTGTACGGAGCGGAGCCGTGTGTGTACGAGGTGTACGGAGCGGAGCCGTGTGTGTACGAGGTGTACGGAGCGGAGCCGTGTGTGTACGAGGTGTACGGAGCGGAGCCGTGTGTGTATGAGGTGTACGGAGCGGAGCCGAGTGTGTACGAGGTGTACGGAGCAGAGTTGAGTGTGTACGAGGTGTGCGGTGCGGAGCCGTATGTGTACGAGGTGTACGGAGCAGAGCCGTGTGTGTACGAGGTGTACGGAGCGGAGCCGAGTGTGTACGAGGTGTACGGAGCAGAGTTGAGTGTGTACGAGGTGTGCGGTGCGGAGCCGTGTGTGTACGAGGTGTACGGAGCGGAGCCGTGTGTGTACGAGGTGTACGGAGCGGAGCCGTGTGTGTACGAGGTGTACGGAGCGGAGCCGTGTGTGTACGAGGTGTACGGAGCGGAGCCGTGTGTGTACGAGGTGTACGGAGCGGAGCCGTGTGTGTACGAGGTGTACGCAGCGGAGCCGTGTGTGTACGAGGTGTACAGAGCGGAGCCCTGTGTGTACAAAGATGTCACAAGGAGGTTTCTGCAGGCATCAACTGTCATGGTGGCATCAGGATCTGTGGAACCTACAGATTCTTGCACTCTGTCTGCTAACTTCTCTGATGCCTGTGATCAGTGCAGGGAGACTCGGGCGTTAACTCACAGACTTGTAGTTCATAGGCAGGCTAGCAAGAGTTAATCTATGTTGGGCTGCTTGTTAATCTCCTTTGGTCACATGCTGTGGGAGAGCCAGTCACATTCACTCCCCTCCTATATGTCCTGGTTGGACATTTCCATTAGTGTCAGCTATAGCTTGTCTATACTGGTCTGGAGAGGTGGTTTGATCCAAATTTACTGGTGGTTGTTGGGCATTATCGCTGTGAGCAGTTGTGGTGTTAAACCTTGTTGTCCTTTTGTTGCTGCCTTACTTCTCTTGCTTTTCTTACTGTTTGTTCCTGTGAGTTTGCGATGTGTCTCAGTTTTGGTTTTTCCCTATCTGCCTAAATCTGTGTTGCCATTACAATCCTCCCTTTCCTCTTCTACAGGGGAATAAATTAGCTCTGGTCAGGTTAATACCAAGGCATGGGACTCCGGCATCTTCACAAATAAGGGTAACCCTGCGGCTGGAGACAGCCTAGGTTCCCCTAGCATGAGGGACAGTATAGGAGTCTCTGTCCCCCCCTATCCTGCAGTCACATCATGACAGCAGAGTGTGGAGCAAATTCGAGTGTGTACATGTATAGAGCAGAGTTGTGTGTACAATGTGTGCAGAAAGGAGCCATGTGTGGACGACCTGTACGGAGCGGGGTGGTGTGTACAATGTGTACAGAGCCAAGCCATATGTGTATGATGTGTGTGGAGCAGAGCCGTGTGTGTACGACTTTTTTGGTGATGAGCCATGTGTGTACAATCTATCTACGACATGTACGGAGTGGAGTCCGTGTGTATACAGAGCGAAGCCTTTAGTCACTGATTTTGTACTAATGTCATAATTCTTTGTTGTTATAGTTGTATATCACATTCCAATATATTTTTTGCATTTTTTTATATATTAGTAGATTTTTTGGAATATTCGTATATATTGCTTCCTGCTTCTTGTAGATTTTTACTCCTGTGGTATCAGAGAACACAAGCTTCTCACAATAGTTGGTAGGAGGTTGGGCCGATTCTTCCTTACAGAACTGGTGTAGCTGAGCCATGTTTAGAGGTCGTCTTGCGCGCACTGGCCTTTTCAGCTTTGCCCATAAATTTTCAATAGGATTGATATCAGGGGTTTTTGATGGCCACTCCAAAACATTGACTTTGTTATCCTTAAGCGAGTTTGTAACCAGTTTGGCAGTATGCTTCAGGTCATTGACCATTTGAAAATCCATATCCACCCAAGCTTTAAGTTCCTGGCTGATGTCTTGAGATGTTGCTTCAGTATTGCCACACAATCTTCTTTCCTCATGATGCCATCTATTCTGTGAAGTGCACCAGTCCATCCTGCAGCAAAACAACCCTACAACATGATGGTGCCACCCCCGTGTTTCACAGTTGGGATGGTGTTCTTAGATTTCAAAGCTTCTCCCTTCTTCCTCCAAATGTAACAATGGTCATTATGGCCAAACAGTTCAATTTTAGTTTCGTCAGACCACAGGGCATGTCTCAAAAAATGAAGGTCTTTGCTCCTGTGTGCATTTGCAAACATTAATTGGGCTTCTTTTTTTTTTTTTTTTTTTTTTGAGTAATGGCTTCTTCCTGGCAGAGTGACCTTTCAGGCCATGTTGATACAGTACTCGTTTCACTGTGGATAATGACACAATCTTACCAGCTTCCACCAGCATCTTCGCTAGGTCTTTTGCTTTTGTTCTTGGGTTGATATGCACATGTCTGACCAAAGCATGTTCATCTCTGGTACACAGAACCCATCTTCCTGAGCAGTATGATGGCTGGACATACCCATTCTGTTTGTACTTGTGTATAATTGTTTGTACGGATGAACGAGGTACATTCAGGTATCTGGAAATTGCACGCAAGGATGAACCAGACTTGTGCAAGTCCACAATTCACTTCCTGAGATTTTGGCTGATTTCTTTTCACTTTCCCATGACTCTACACAATAGCACCCGCCCAATTCGTTGTAACGATATGTGGTGATCGCTGCCGTAGCGAACATTATCGCTAGAGCAGCGTCACACGCACATACCTGCTCTGCGATGTCGTCGTGACCGGCGAACCGCCTCCTTTCTAAGGGGGTGGTTCGTTCAGTGTCACAGCAGCGTCACTGAACCGCCGCCCAATAGAAAAGGAGGGGAGGAGATGAGCGGCCGGAACATCCCGCCCACCTCCTTCCTTCCTCCTTTTCCGGTGGACACTGGTAATGACATGTTTGTCGTTCTAGCGGCGTCACACATAGCGATGTGTGCTGCCATAGGAACGACAAACAACATCGTTACTGCAGCAGCAACAATAATTGGGAAGAGGGGGGCATGTCACCGATGAGCCATTTTGAACATTTTTGCGATGATTCAAAATCGCTCATAGGTGTCACACACAACGACATCGCTAAAGCGGCCGGATGTGAGTCAAAAATTCCGTGACCCCAACAAGATCGCTTTAGCGATCTTGTAGCGTGTAAAGCCACCTTTATTCTGGCATTTGGCAAATGTAAATAATTATGGTTTCCAATTGACCTAAAACAGGAAAGGTTTGTTCTGATTTCATATCAGATAGTGAGAAAAACCTGCATATGTGTAAAAGGTATACATAGAAAATGTCTAATAAAAATAGAATTTAAAAAAGAAATAAAACATAAAAAGTCCCCAATACAAAAAATATACAGTACAGACCAAACGTTTGGACACACCTTTTCATTCAAAGAGTTTTCTTTATTTTCATGACTCTGAAAATTGTAGATTCACATTGAAGGCATCAAAACTATGAATTAACACGTGGAATGAAATACTTAACAAAAAATTGTGAAATAACTGAAAATATGTCTTATATTCTAGGTTCTTCAAAGTAGCCACCGGAAATGGTTTTCACTTCACAGGTGTTCCCTTTCAGGTTTAATAAGTGGGATTTCTTGCCTTATAAATGGGGTTGGGACCATCAGTTGTGTTGTGCAGAAGTCTGGTGGATACACAGCCGATAGTCCTACTGAATAGACTGTTAGAATTTGTATTATGGCAAGAAAAAAGCAGCTAAGTAAAGAAAAAAGAAAAACGAGTGGCCATCATTACTTTAAGAAATGAAAGTCAGTCAGTCCGAAAAATGGGGAAAACTTTGAAAGTGTCCCCAAGTACAGTGGCAAAAACCATCAAACGCTACAAAGAGACTGGCTCACATGAGGACCACCCCAGGAAAGGAAGACCAAGAGTCACCTCTGCTGCGGAGGATAAGTTTATCCGAATCACTCAGAAATAGCAGGTTAACAGCAGCTCAGATTAAAGACCAGGTCAATGCCACACAGAGTTCTAGCAGCAGACACATCTCTAGACCACTGTTAAGAGGATACTTTGTGCAGCAGGCCTTCATGGTAAAATAGCTGCTAGGAAACCACTGCTAAGGACAGGCAACAAGCAGTAGAGACTTGTTTGGGCTAAAGAACACAAGGAATGGACATTAGACCAGTGGAAATCTGTGCTTTGGTCTGATGACTCCAAATTTGAGATCTTTGGATCCAACCACCGTATCTTTGTGCGACGCAGAAAAGGTGAACGGATGGACTCTACATACATGGTTCCCACTGTGAAGCATGGAGGAGGAGGTGGGATGGTGTGGGGGTGCTTTGTTGGTGACACTGTTGGGGATTTATTCAAAATTGAAGGCATACTGAACCAGCATGGCTACCACAGCATCTTGCAGTGGCATGCTATTCCATCCGGTTTGCGTTTAGTTGGACCATCATTTATTTTTCAACAGGACAATGACCCTAAACACACCTCCAGGCTGTGTAAGAGCTATTTGACTAAGAAGGAGAGTGATGGGGTGCTACGCCAGATAACCTGGCCTCCACAGTCACCAGACCTGAACCCAATCAAGATGGTTTGGGGTGAGCTGGACCGCAGAGTGAAGGCAAAAGGGCCAACAAGTGCTAAGCATCTCTGGGAACTCCTTCAAGACTGTTGGAAGACCATTTCTGGTGACTACCTCTTGAAGCTCATTAAGAGAATGCCAAGAGTGTGCAAAGCAATAATCAAAGCAAAAGGTGGCTACATTGAAGAACCTAGAATATAAGACCTATTTGCAGTTGTTTCACACTTTGTTATTAAGTATTTCATTCCACATGTGTTAATTCATAGTTTTGATGCTTTCAATGTGAATCTACAATTTTCAGAGTCATGAAAATAAAGAAAACTCTTTGAATGAGAAGGTGTGTCCAAACTTTTGGCCTGTACTGTATATATATTTTTTTTAATATAAAATACATTTTATTAAATACATATAGCCATAAAAAAAACAACACATATTAGGCATCCACACAATGATAATAATTTGGAGAATTCATTTAGCTTGTTTTTTGGTATGAAATGTGAACAGTTAAAGATTTTTACAAAAAACCTAAACCAAATATTAGTTTTTTTTATTTAAAAACACAGTAATTTGTATGTACAGTACTGATATTACAATTTTTCCAGCATAAAACAAAGACTCAAACAGCCACATCAGTGAAAAAAAAATAAGAAAAAACAAGGCCAAAAACAAAACAAAAAAATTAAAATATAGCCCAATCAGGGTATCGATTATACAGATGCTGCATATATTACTTAAGTATTTATTATACTTTTAGAATTAGTTAGAAAAACACATACTGTCTGCGTTATGTTCCCACATTCAGACAGGAGCATGGCTTCTCCCCTAGGAGAGTTGTCTTCATTTCTAAGTAAAACAATTTTCACCTTTTGGGCATGAAAATGTCTTATCTATGAGCTTTTAGATGATCATTTAGACTTGCTTTTCAATCAAAACATTTCCCACAGCGCAATAATTAATAATTTATCCAGAATAGTTAATGATAAAGAGATTCCCAACAGAGGTATTACTGCTTTATCAGTATATTCAAAAAGCTAGGCAGAAAGCCAAGAGGACACCGATTGTTTATAAACGTTTATTTCAGCCAACTACGAGAAGAACAGAACAGAGGCAGGGGGAAAATAACATGGGATGGCACAATATATAATCAAGGGCACACTATATTCATATACAGTACGTAATTTGCATATTGATGGGGCGCAGTATATTTGTAGATTCAGGAGGCACCGTATGTAAAGAGATTGTTTCCCCAAATCCCACGTTATCCCTTATTCTAAGGATAGGAAATTCCAAGAACAGAGCTTTGTAGCCCGTTTGAACAGAGTAGATGTGCACATGCTTTGCCTCAACTGGTCAATGGAACTACTAGATATAGCCAAGTAGAGTACTCAACTGTCTCCGATAGTCAGGTAGTCAATGCATGGAGCAGTGATTGAGCGTGCGCACCAATGTTCTCTTAAAGATTGGACTGTAACGCACCATTATTGGGGTTAAAGAGCCTCAATCTTGAGAGAACTCATTTGGACTCTCATCGAAACTGTGGATAAAGGGAATAACACTTTAATTTCCGAGTTTCAATTCAGACAGATTATTTTTCCATCTTCTTTTGAGGAATTGAGAATGTGTCTTTCAAAAATATCATAATCTTGTGTTTTCTACATTTATAACACGAAAACAGCTTTTCCCCAGTGTACTTTCTTTAGATGTCTGACGGGATGAGATTTCTGAAGCCAATATTTTGCTCATTCAAAACATGAATATGTTGAGTTATTTGATGATCCATAAGACTTGCTTTTCGGGTAAAATATTTTCCACATTCTGAACACGAATATGGCTTCACTCCTGTATGAGTTATCTGATGTCTTTCAAGATTTGATCTGTGATGAAAACCTTTCCCACAATCCAAACATTTAAATTGTCTTTCCACTGCGTGAGTTTTTTTATGTTTAAAAACAGCTGATTTCCGAGAAAACCGCTTTCCACATTCTGAACATAAATATGGCATATTCCCTGTGTGAGAGTTTTGATGTTGAGCAAGATATGATTTCCGAGAAAAACATTTTTCACATTCTGAACATGAATATGGTTTCTCCCCTGTGTGAGTTTTTTGATGTTGAACAAAATTTGATTTATTTGCAAAACATTTCTCACATTCTGAACATGAGTATGGCTTCTTTCCTAAGTGAGTTTTTTTATGTGTAGCGAGAACTGATTGCCGAGCAAAACATTTTTCACACTCTGAACATGAAAATGGCTTCTCCCCTGTGTGAGTGTTTTGATGTTGAAGAAGATTTGATTTAAGAGTAAAACATTTCCCGCATTCTGAACATGAATATGGCTTCTCTCCTGTGTGAGTTTTTTGATGTTGAACAAGATATGATTTGAGAGCAAAACATTTTTTACATTCTGAACATGAATAGGGCTTTTCGCCTTGGAAAATGCTCTGTGGTGTAACAAAACTTGATTTAACACTATGTTTCCAATAATCTGAACCTGAAAATGTCTTCTCCCCTGTGTGAGATGTATGACGTTTAACATCGCTTTGGTTACAATTTTGCTTAAGAGTCTGCGATGAATCATAAGGTAGAACTCGTCGGAAAGGATCAGATGATAAATCTTTCATGTATAGGGCTGAGTATTCATCTGAAATAACGACATGCTTTTCATAGGTATCATCTGAGATACCAAAATCGTCTGATTTAAAATCTAAAGATATGAGATGTCCCTCCGAGTTCCTGGCACAGTCATCTGTCAAAATTAAAAGTGATTTAATTATTATTGAGTAATATAACCTTGATATTATGTTGATGTTTTGTTTTCTATACTGAAATATCTATATAAATTGCTGTTTGTATTTCTTACACCACCAATCTTCTAGTAATAAGTATTCATGGATGCTGACTTTTTTCTCCCAACATTTATTTAGCATTTAAAAATTAACAAGGATGCCTATATTTCAGGATAAATTCAGAGTGCATAGGCAAGATAATGGACATTTGTTAACCAACGTTGGAGGGAAAGGTGGAAAAGAAAGGAATCTGGGGAGGAAAGTGAAGAAATAGGTCTGAACAACAGCAAGAAAAAGTAATTAATTGAAGGAAGGAGATAAATTATCACTGTGAGTTTAAAGTTAGGGTAAAACAGCAAAAACACAACACCGTTTTGCTTTGCTGGGCGATGGCTGGAGTCCCAGCAAATAAATATTAGCCAGTTAGGAAACATGACATACTTGGCATAATCTATCTATGAATTGGTAAATTCATGATCGGAAACATGATGCTAATATCCTTCATCTGTAAACCCCAGGGTCAAAAATATGCTAAAAACTGGAATTCCATAATTTCCTGAAGGTCTCATAGACCGCACCATATGAGGTCATCAAAGGGCTGGTGACCTGAGGTAATAAGAAATACCTGCCCCATTTTTGTGTGGTTCAGTTTGTGGAGGGCACAGATGAGCTGTGGTTCTGTAGGTTTGTCCTGTAAGGAGTCCCTCCATCCCTAACGCCTGGAAGTCATACCTGTGGCACTGGCATGAGTCTTAGTAAGTGTTACGGTTGCTGCGAGCACTGGAGACTATGTCCAGATTTCTTGCTACTGCACATGTGCGAGCGCTGGAGACTAAGTCCAGATTTCTTGCTACTGCACATGCGCGAGCGCTGGAGACTAAGTCCAGATTTCTTGCTACTGCACATGTGCGAGCGCTGGAGACTAAGTCCAGATTTCTTGCTACTGCACATGTGCGAGCGCCGGAGACTAAGTCCAATCTTGGAGCCATTGCACATGTGCGGGTGACATCATCGCTGACACGAGGTCACATGTCTCTGACACCTTCTATGCCGATTGGTCGCTGGTCATGTGCTTGTGACGTCTTGCTCGGTGATAGGCCAGCATGACGTCACTCCTGTCGTTCTGGAAGCGGATTGGCTCTGGTGTCCTCCATCTTGGATGAGGCACAGAGTCTATATAAGACCCTGACACACGCCGCATGGTGCTCAGTCCTCTTGGTTCATGCATATGAGTAGACGCTCTGTGCGCGTTCCTCTAGGCATTCCTCTGTCTATGCTAGGTGAGCGCTACCGGCAGGGTAGCGTTCTTATACCTTACAGCTTCGGCTGCTGTCCGTATCCTTACCTCTTAGGGGAGCAGACATAGGCAGGTGCCTGAGGCACATGGTCTGGCTGGGCCTTGTGATTGTACTCGTAGGTGGACGTTGCCGCTAGGGTAACGTTCCTTATACTGCGTCTGGCAGTTGTTCGTATCCTCGCACACTAGGGGAGCGAACAGAGGTAGGAGCTTTGTGCGGCTTACGCTGCTGTTCGTCTCTTTTGCACCACTAGAAGAGCGGACCTAGGCAGGTGCCATATCTAGTGGTTCGTGTCCTCGCACACTAGTGGAGCGAACGCAGGTAGGAGCTTTGTGCGGCTTACGCTGCTGTTCGTCTCTTTTGCACCACTAGAAGAGCGGACCTAGGTAGGTGCCATTTCGCACACATTGCCTTTGTCTCTGTGATTATTAACAGAGATCATTCCACACACCCTCCAAGTAAGGGAGGAATTGCTTTACTTTCTTATTATATCCTTCTGTGAGTTAACAGAGGTATTGCACTCTGCCATAGTCTGCAGCAAAGTCTTTGCACGGTGGACCCTGACTGTCTGATACTCCTTTCGGTTATTATCAGACAGCCCCCCGTAACATTAGGACTGAGCCAAGGGTCTGGCAGTTATGGCAGAATATCAGCAGTTACACCGTTACATACAAGTACTTGAGTCACGGCTCAAGAGTATAGAGGATAAACCTCAGACCATGGTGACATCTGCACATGATCCTCGACTTGCTCTACCAAACAGATATTCTGGCGATGCCAGATCATGTCGTGGTTTCATTAGTCAGTGTCAGATACACCTAGAGGTTAACTCTTCTCGCTTCTCTACGGAGAGGTCCAGAGTAGGCTTTATCATCTCCTTACTTCAGGACAAAGCCTTAGAATGGGCGACTCCCCTATGGGAGCGCTCTGAGGTGGTTACTCTGAGACATCAAGACTTTCTTGATGCTCTTAAGGCGGTATTCATGGGTCCGCAGGTTACCCATGATGCGGCCCTGAGACTGTTAGATCTATCTCAGGGTTCGTTATCCACTAGTTCTTATGCCATTGCTTTTAGAACTCTGGTGGCAGAACTAGATTGGCCAGAGAAGGTGTTGATTCCTATCTTCTGGAGAGGGTTGACTGGCTATGTCAAGGATGCCCTTGCTACTCGTGAAGTCCCTGCTTCTCTGGAGGACTTGAGCACAGTAGCAACGAGGATCGATGTACGCCATAAGGAACGTAGACTCGAGGTCTCTTCCTCACGCCCTAAGCATCGGGCTATTCCAGTTGTTGAGGGTCCACTACCATCTTCCTCAGCATCTGAAACATCTCCCACTCCTATGGAGTTAGGTCATACGTTCTCCAGACTACGCAAGTCTGGTCCTCCTATATGTTACGTATGTCGTCAGGCTGGGCACTATGCCAACAAGTGTCCTAGTCGTCAGGGAAACTCCCTGGCCTAGTAACCATTAGAGGGGGGTTACTAGAGACGTCTTCTGCACCCTCTAAGTGTTGTATCCCAGGTCAGCTCTCGTTATCTGAGAATACATGGCCTATTATGGCTTTTGTGGATTCCGGAGCTGACGGGATTTTTGTGTCCTCAGGATTTGTAAAGGGACACAATATTCCCTCTATCATGTTAGAGGCGCCTATTCCTGTCCGTATTGTTAATGGAACTATGTTGTCTGACTCCATTACATTGAGGACAGTTCCCTTGCGCCTTTCCCTGTCTCAGGGTCACATAGAGGAGATTTCTTTTCTTGTTTTGCCTGAGGGTATAGACGACGTCCTTCTGGGTCTTCCATGGCTTCGGACTCATGCTCCTCACATTGACTGGGAGTCTGACAGCATTATTAGTTGGGGTTCGAAATGTCAGTCCCGATGTCTTCCCTTACCACCTAAGGTCGTTGCAGTTGCATCAACTGATCTCTCTCCCATACCTACACCCTATTTGGATTTCGCTGACGTGTTCTCCAAACAGGGTGCTGAGGTTCTTCCAACCCATAGGCCGTATGACTGTGCCATAGACCTTATCCCAGGTTCGGTTCCACCTAAAGGCAGGGTTTACCCCCTGTCGATACCTGAGTCGGAGGCCATGTCGACCTATATAAGAGAGAGCTTAGAGAAGGGGTTCATTCGTAAGTCTGTCTCTCCCGCGGGAGCTGGGTTTTTCTTTGTTCGGAAGAAAGAGGGTGATTTGCGTCCCTGCATAGATTACAGGGGTCTCAACACAATCACAATAAAGAACAAATACCCATTACCTTTAATTTCGGAGCTCTTTGACAGACTGAGAGGAGCTCAAGTTTTTACGAAGTTGGATCTGCGGGGTGCGTATAACTTGGTACGAATTCGAAAGGGTGACGAATGGAAGACCGCTTTTAACACCCGAGACGGTCACTATGAATACCTCGTCATGCCTTTTGGGTTATGTAATGCACCCGCAGTATTTCAGGACTTCGTAAATGATGTGTTCAGGGATTTACTGTTATCCTCAGTAGTGGTGTATCTGGACGACATCCTGATTTTTTCTCCTGATCTGGAGACTCATCGTCAGGATGTCATTCGTGTCCTTTCCCGTTTAAGGGAGCACTCATTGTTTGCTAAACTCGAGAAATGTGTATTCGAGCAGTCCTCATTGCCTTTTTTGGGTTACATTATCTCACAAGAGGGTCTGGCTATGGATCCTGCGAAGCTCTCTGCTGTCCTGCAATGGTCCGAACCTCATTCCTTGAAGGCGGTGCAACGCTTCTTAGGATTTATAAATTATTACAGGCAGTTCATACCCCATTTTTCTACTTTGGTGGCCCCTTTGGTGGCCTTGACTAAGAAAGGTGCTAATCCCAAAGCCTGGTCTACTGAGACATCTCAGGCTTTTGAGGCAGTAAAAAGACACTTTTCAACTGCTCCCGTTCTTCAAAGACCCGATGAGAGTAAGCCCTTCCTCTTAGAGGTTGATGCCTCTTCAGTGGGTGCTGGTGCGGTCTTGTATCAAAAGAACGGTGCAGGTAGAAAAAGGCCGTGTTTCTTCTTTGCTAAAACCTTTTCACCGGCAGAGAGAAACTATACCATTGGGGATAGGGAACTGCTCGCCTTGAGATTAGCCTTGGAGGAGTGGCGTCACTTGCTGGAAGGAGCGAAACATCCTTTCCAGGTCTATACAGACCATAAGAATCTGACGTACTTACAAACCGCTCAGCGTCTGAATCCTCGCCAAGCCCGCTGGTCCTTGTTTTTCTCCCGCTTTCACTTCTCCATCAACTATTTGTCTGGGAGTAAGAATAACAAGGCAGACGCCCTGTCTCGCTCTATGCTTTCTACCCAGGAAGAGATTGACGAACCTCGTCTTATCCTTCCCTCCAGGGTTTTTCATACGCTCTCCCCTGTGACGTTAGACCAAATCCCACCGGGCAAGACATTTGTTCCGCCTGATCGACAGAATGATATACTGTCATGGGCCCACACCTCAAAGGTGGGTGGGCATTTTGGTATTAGGCGGACACGAGAGTTACTGGAGAGGTGGTATTGGTGGCCACACTTAGCCAGCCACGTCAAGAGATATGTCGGTTCCTGCTACTCGTGTGCTCGCAACCGTCCATTACGGCAGAGACCGGCTGGGCTCTTGCATCCTTTACCAGTGCCAGATAGACCATGGGAGGTGGTAGGCATGGACTTTGTGGGTGATCTTCCATGTTCACAGGGACATAGATTTGTGTGGGTCATTACGGACCATTTCTCCCGGATGGTTCATCTCGTACCGTTATCGAGAATCCCATCTTCCAGGGTACTAGCCAAACTATTCCTCAAGCATGTCTTTAGGCTTCACGGGATGCCAGATCGTATCATTTGTGATAGAGGCCCGCAATTTACTTCCCGTTTCTGGCGAGATCTTTGTAGCCTTCTGCAAATTGAGTTGAATCTCTCTTCGGCATACCATCCGGAGACTAATGGTTTGGTTGAACGTACCAATCAATCTATGATTATATACCTTCGACACTTTGTTGCTGAGAACCACGATAACTGGTCCTTCCTCCTACCCTGGGCAGAATTTGCCCTTAACAATTCGCTGGCTGAGGCCACTGGGCAGACACCGTTCGTACTCAATAATGGGCAACACCCTAGGGTACCGGTACCGTTTCCCGCTGCTGCACCTCCTCCTCTTGTGGCCGACTGGGCAACTAATGCCAGAGAGGTTTGGGATCGGACTCAAGAGTCGATCCAAGCAGCTAAGGACCGTATGAAGACGGTGTCCGATCGGTTTCGTCGCCCGGCTCCTGTCTTTTCTCCAGGGGACTTTGTGTGGCTCTCTGCAAAACACGTGAGACTTAGAGTGAGCTCTGTCAAATTTGCTCCTCGCTTCCTGGGTCCTTATGAGGTTCTTCGACAGGTAAATCCTGTAGTCTATCAATTGAAGTTACCTGTCCATCTTAGGATTCATGACAAATTCCATGTCTCACTGCTAAAGCCGGCTATTTTACCTCACGCTCGTGAAGTGCACTCTCCTGCCTCTGATTCCTCTCGCTCTAGCTATGAGGTACGAGCCATAGTTGGTTCTAAGATGGTTAGAGGGCGCAGGTTCTTCTTGATAGATTGGGAGGGCTATGGCCCGGAACATCGCTCTTGGGAGCCTGAGGAGGCTGTCCATGCTCCCGACTTAGTTGCCGATTATCTGCGTCGCCAGGAGGGGGGCCCTTGAGGGGGAGGTACTGTTACGGTTGCTGCGAGCACTGGAGACTATGTCCAGATTTCTTGCTACTGCACATGTGCGAGCGCTGGAGACTAAGTCCAGATTTCTTGCTACTGCACATGTGCGAGCGCTGGAGACTAAGTCCAGATTTCTTGCTACTGCACATGTGCGAGCGCTGGAGACTAAGTCCAGATTTCTTGCTACTGCACATGTGCGAGCACCGGAGACTAAGTCCAATCTTGGAGCCATTGCACATGTGCGGGTGACATCATCGCTGACACGAGGTCACATGTCTCTGACACCTTCTATGCCGATTGGTCGCTGGTCATGTGCTTGTGACGTCTTGCTCGGTGATAGGCCAGCATGACGTCACTCCTGTCGTTCTGGAAGCGGATTGGCTCTGGTGTCCTCCATCTTGGATGAGGCACAGAGTCTATATAAGACCCTGACACACGCCGCATGGTGCTCAGTCCTCTTGGTTCATGCATATGAGTAGACGCTCTGTGCGCATTCCTCTATTATTATTATTATTATTTATTTATAGAGCACCATTAATTCCATGGTGCTGTACATGAGAAGGGGGGTTACATACAAAATACGTATACAAGTTACAGTAGACAGACTAGTACAGAGGGAAGAGGGCCCTACCCTTGCGGGCTTACATTCTATAGGATTATGGCATTCCTCTGTCTATGCTAGGTGAGCGCTACCGGCAGGGTAGCGTTCTTATACCTTACAGCTTCGGCTGCTGTCCGTATCCTTACCTCTTAGGGGAGCGGACATAGGCAGGTGCCTGAGGCACATGGTCTGGCTGGGCCTTGTGATTGTACTCGTAGGTGGACGTTGCCGCTAGGGTAACGTTCCTTATACTGCGTCTGGCAGTTGTTCGTATCCTCGCACACTAGGGGAGCGAACAGAGGTAGGAGCTTTGTGCGGCTTACGCTGCTGTTCGTCTCTTTTGCACCACTAGAAGAGCGGACCTAGGCAGGTGCCATATCTAGTGGTTCGTGTCCTCGCACACTAGTGGAGCGAACGCAGGTAGGAGCTTTGTGCGGCTTACGCTGCTGTTCGTCTCTTTTGCACCACTAGAAGAGCGGACCTAGGTAGGTGCCATTTCGCACACATTGCCTTTGTCTCTGTGATTATTAACAGAGATCATTCCACACACCCTCCAAGTAAGGGAGGAATTGCTTTACTTTCTTATTATATCCTTCTGTGAGTTAACAGAGGTATTGCACTCTGCCATAGTCTGCAGCAAAGTCTTTGCACGGTGGACCCTGACTGTCTGATACTCCTTTCGGTTATTATCAGACAGCCCCCCGTAACAGTAAGTTTCTTGTGTATCCTTTTTATTTTATGTAATTGTTTATATTATATTGTATCGTATTGTCTCCTTTGTAAAACCTTGTATATTTTTATAAACACTGCCTTCTTTTTCAGATTAAATATATAAATTTAATAGCTTTGGTCCTCTTTTTCTATATAAACCATGACCCCAAATACACCTTAATCTATTTGTAATGGATGTCCAATCTACCTATAAACGATTAGTGGTGGCAGCGAGTATTTTGCTTTTGTTATTGTGGGTCTTGACAGGCATGGTACAGGAGGTATATATATATTCCATGAGCTGGAACCGGTGATATATATGCATTAACCTCACTGTGAGCATCTCAATAATCAGCATAAAATCAGGACACCCGGAACTTCACTTATTGTCTGTCAATTCCATACTTGTTCTCACAAGAAGGGGGCACCAGAGGCCTGTTTTGTGACAAATTGATGAACAGCGGTGAGATGTCTGTGTGACCCCCTCCGGCTGTTCATATCAGTCTAATGCTGTACTTCCTTCACACTCCTGCCCCTTGCTTCCCGTGGAGAGGAATCAGAATAGCTCTGATCAGGAGAATAGCCAGACACGGGGACGCAAGCATCTCCACCATCAGGGATAATCTGGAGGTTAGGGATAGCAAAAGATCCCCAAGTGTGAGGGACAGTATAGGAGCCCCTGTCCCTCGCTATCCTATAGTCACACCATGACAGAATGTGGGAGGTGAGCTAATGTAGTTTCTTTGGAAATTTGTGTATATCAGCATTTACAAGAACCTGTCAGCATGTGGTATGGATGTATAGGTGATTCTTCCCCAATGATCCTTTTTTGTAGAGAGTGCGAGGTACTGAAGTAAAGGGAGGCAACTGAAGATAAGTGTGGCATAGTTTTAACACAATCTCATAGTGGTGATAACTGTAACTGTTTAATTTCATTAGGGACTTGTTGTCTGTGTTTGTCTGGGGTACTGTGAAAAAGCAAAAAAAAAAGTGTGTCTAGTGATTTAGTCAGTAGTATTAGCCACACCTGTTTCTAGAAGCTTCTAGCAGCTTCTAGTAGTCCTTGTAGAACTATATAAACCAGCCAGAGCTAGCGAGGTGCTGAGAGTGCGAGGTACTGAAGTAAAGGGAGGCAACTGAAGATAAGTGTGGCATAGTTTTAACACAATCTCATAGTGGTGATAACTGTAACTGTTTAATTTCATTAGGGACTTGTTGTCTGTGTTTGTCTGGGGTACTGTGAAAAAGCAAAAAAAAAAAAAAAAAAGTGTGTCTAGTGATTTAGTCAGTAGTATTAGCCACACCTGTTTCTAGAAGCTTCTAGCAGCTTCTAGTAGTCCTTGTAGAACTATATAAACCAGCCAGAGCTAGCGAGGTGCTGAGAGTGCGAGGTACTGAAGTAAAGGGAGGCGACTGAAGATAAGTGTGGCATAGTTTTAACACAATCTCATAGTGGTGATAACTGTAGCTGTTTAAGAAGAGAAGAGTCGCCGTAAGCTGATCGATTGCTGGGACTTGCCGGGTCTCGCTGTTTGAGGACATCGCAAAACCGCGCGCCTGACGGCGCGCGACTTTCGCCTGTCATACGCTACATCAGCATTATGGAAGAGAAGAAAATCCACATGGTCACCTGCAACACATGCTACATGTTTACGGATCTGCCGCACAAGAAATTCAACTTCACCTGTCAAAAGTGCAAACTTGTTGCCCTCTTAGAGGAAAAGGTGCGGGGACTGGAAGAAAGAATAGCAACTTTGAAGCTAATTAAAGAACATGAGGACTTCTTGGACGAGGCAGAAGCAACAATTCAGGATATGGAAAGTGAGAAAAGCTTCAGAACACATACAGAGGCTGAAAAGTGGACACATGTGACCAAAAGAAGCCAGCGGATCAAGTGGTCGGCACCACCCACACAGCTTAGCAACCAATATGAAGCCCTCATGCTGGAGAACGAAAATGGCACAGCTCAGGATGATACCGTCTCTACAGGAGAAGACACAGTATCAACAAAAGAAGTTACTTTGTCAACAAAAGCAGAAACAAAAGACACTCAAAAGCACTCAGGAGCAACAAGCAGTGCGTCCAGAAAGAAAAGAAGAGTGGTAGTTATGGGCGACTCACTACTAAGAGGCACGGAGGCAACTATCTGCAGGCCGGACATAACCGCACGAGAAGTATGCTGCCTCCCTGGAGCAAAAATCAAGGATGTGGCCAACAGGATACCAACTATCCTCGGATCCAAGGACGAATACCCATTCCTATTGATACATGTAGGAACAAACGACACGGCAAGAAATGATCTGCCAACTATTTGTGAAGACTTTGAAATTCTGGGGAAGAAAATAAAGGAACGGAACGTACAGGTTGTTTTCTCATCAATCCTCCCAGTCGATGGCCATGGTGTCAGAAGATGGAATAGGATACTAAATTTGAACAACTGGCTACGACGGTGGTGCAGGCAGCAAGGATTTGGATTCTTAGACCATGGAGTGAATTACCTCTACGATGGACTTCTCGCAAGAGACGGGATACACCTCACAAAACCTGGGAAACACACGTTCGCCAGAAGGCTTGCCACACTCATCAGGAGGGCTTTAAACTAGAAGAAGAGGGGATGGGAGAAAAAAACAGCAGACAAGAACATGCAGCAGAAGGACAAACTAATCAAGGATACTAGATGCCGTAAAGAGGACCCAAGACAGGGTACTAAGAAGGAAGCTGAGAAAAGGGGAGCAAAACTTCTTTCCTGCATGCTGACCAATGCAAGAAGCCTGACCAATAAGATGGAGGAACTGGAGCTGGTAATGTATGAGGAGAAATACGACATAGTAGGAATAACTGAGACATGGTTAGATGATAGTTATGACTGGGCGGCTAACCTGCAAGGATATGAATTGTTTAGGAGGGATCGTAAAAAAAGGAAAGGGGGTGGAGTCTGTCTATATATAAAGTCCAGTTTAAAGCCCAGACTAAGGGTACCTTCACACTTAGCGATGCAGCAGCGATCCGACCAGCGATCTGACCTGGTCAGGATTGCTGCTGCATCGCTACATGGTCGCTGGTGAGCTGTCAAACAGGCAGATCTCACCAGCGACCAGTGAACAGCCCCCAGCCAGCAGCGACGTGCAAGCGACGCTGCGCTTGCACGGAGCCGCCGTCTGGAAGCTGCGGAGACTGGTAACTAAGGTAAACATCGGGTATGGTTACCCGATGTTTACATTAGTTACCAGTGTGAGCAGGGAGCAGGGAGCCGCGCACACTGAGCGCTGGCTCCTTGCTCTCCTAGCTACAGTACACATCGGGTTAATTAACCCGATGTGTAATGCAGCTACATGTGCAGAGAGCAGGGAGCCGCGCACACTGCTTAGCGCTGGCTCCTTGCTCTCCTAGCTGCTGTACACATCGTGTTAATTAACCCGATGTGTACAGCAGCTACATGTGCAGAGAGCCGGAGCCGGCAGCACAGGCAGCGTGAGAGCTGCAGAGGCTGGTAACTAAGGTAAATATCGGGTAACCACCTTGGTTACCCGATGTTTATCTTGGATACAGCTTACCTCAGCTGTCAGACGCCGGCTCCTGCTCCCTGCTCGCTTCATTTGTCGCTCTCTTGCTGTCACACACAGCGATCTGTGTGTCACAGCAGGAGAGCGGCTTTGAAGAAAACGAACCAGGGCTGTGTGTAACGAGCAGCGATCTCGCAGCAGGGGCCAGATCGCTGCTCAGTGTCACACACAGCGAGATCGCTAATGAGGTCACTGCTGCGTCACAAAAAGCGTGACTCAGCAGCGATCTCGGCAGCGAGCTCGCTGTGTGTGAAGCACCCCTAAGAGAAGATATTCAAGAGGGAAATGAAGAGGTGGAGTCTCTATGGGTGGAGATACAAGGAGGGAAAACTAATAAAATCCTCATAGGGGTTTGTTATAAGCCACCAAATATAACAGAAACCACTGAAAATGTATTATTGAAACAAATAGACAAAGCAGCAAATCACAATGAGGTGATTATTATGGGGGACTTCAATTACCCCGATATAGACTGGGAAACTGAAACCTGTGTATCTCAGAAAGGAAACCGGTTTCTGTCAGTAACTAAGGATAATTATCTGTCCCAACTTGTGCCGGGCCCAACTAGAGGGGCAGCCCTTCTGGACTTAATTTTAAGCAACAGGCCAGATAGAATAACAGACGTACGAGTGGATGGGCACCTAGGGAATAGTGACCACAATATAATACAATTCCACTTGTCCTTTAGTAAGGTGCCTTG
Source organism: Anomaloglossus baeobatrachus (assembly GCF_048569485.1). Classification (NCBI taxonomy): domain Eukaryota; kingdom Metazoa; phylum Chordata; class Amphibia; order Anura; family Aromobatidae; genus Anomaloglossus; species Anomaloglossus baeobatrachus. The sequence continues at coordinate 571,572,134 of NC_134357.1, read as the reverse complement.
GAGGGGGGTAACAAAAACGCTGAATTTCAGGAAAGCAAAGTTTGATCAACTTAGAGAAGACCTTCGCCAAATTGATTGGGACAATGTCCTCAAAAATGGGAGCACAGAAAATAAGTGGGAAATTTTTAAATCAGTATTAAACACCCACTGCGAGCTAGCCATACCATACAGAAATAAAAGGGCTAGGAACAGGAGAAAACCAATGTGGCTTAATAAGGATGTAAAAGGGGCAATGAATAATAAGAAAAAGGCATTTAAAAAGCTAAAACAAGAAGGCAGCGAGGAAGCATTAAAAATATATAGAGAAAAAAATAAAATGTGTAAAAAACAAATATATTTAGCAAAAGTAGAAACTGAGAGACTCATTGCTAAGGAAAGCAAAACAAATCCCAAACTATTCTTTAATTATATAAACAGAAAAAAGATTAAAATTGATGGTGTTGGCCCTTTAAAGAATAATGAGGGTAAAATCATAGAAAGCGATGTGGGAAAAGCAAATGTTTTAAATACTTTTTTCTCAACTGTGTTCACACAGGAAAAGCATATGCCAGGGGAAATGCAGAGTGATCATGTAAATGCCCCATTAAGTATGACCTGCCTAACCCAGGAAGAAGTGCAGAACCGACTTAGTAACATTAAAATTGACAAATCACCAGGCCGTGATGGCATTCACCCTCGGGTATTAAGGGAGTTAAGTAATGTGATAGACAGGCCTCTATTCCTTTTATTTAAAGACTCTATAGAAACTGGGTCTGTTCCACTGGATTGGCGGCTAGCAAATGTGGTACCAATATTCAAAAAAGGGTGCAAAAGGGAACCTGGAAACTATAGGCCGGTAAGCTTAACATCTGTTGTGGGTAAAATGTTTGAAGGGTTTTTAAGGGATACTATTATGGAATGTCTCAATGTTAATAATTGTTTAACTCCATATCAACATGGATTTATGAAGGATCGCTCCTGTCAAACTAACCTGATCAGCTTCTATGAGGATGTAAGCTCTCACATGGACCGAGGAGAATCATTGGATGTCATTTATCTTGACTTCGGTAAAGCATTTGACACTGTCCCACATAAAAGACTGCTAAGTAAAATGAGAAAGCTTGGGCTCGGGGAAAATGTGTGTAGATGGGTAGGTAGCTGGCTTAGTGGTAGAAAACAAAGAGTGGTTATTAATGGTGCATACTCAGATTGGGCCAGGGTTACTAGTGGGGTGCCACAGGGGTCTGTATTGGGCCCCCTACTATTTAATATATTTATTAATGATCTGGTGGATGGTTTACAGAGTAAAATATCAGTATTTGCAGATGATACAAAACTATGTAAGGTAGTTAACACAAAGGAGGATAGTTTGCAACTACAGATGGACTTGAGTAAATTGGAGAATTGGGCTGAAAAATGGCAAATGAGGTTTAACACAGATAAGTGTAAGGTTATGCACATGGGAAGGAGAAACAGATGCTACGATTACTTACTAAATGGGAAACTGCTGGGGAAATCAGACATGGAAAAAGACTTAGGCATCTTAGTGAATAAGAATCTAAATTGGAGTGCCCAGTGTCAGGCAGCAGCCACCAAAGCAAATAGGGTGATGGGATGCATTAGAAGAGGTCTGGGGGCACGAGATGAAAACATCATTCTCCCTCTGTACAAATCACTAGTCAGACCACACTTGGAGTATTGTGTGCAATTTTGGGCGCCGGTGCTGAAGAAAGACATTACTGAACTTGAAAGGGTTCAGAGGCGGGCTACTAAAATAATAAATGGAATGGGTGCATTACAATACACGGAAAGGTTATCAAAATTAGGTCTATTTACTCTAGAAAAGAGAAGACTTAGGGGAGACCTAATAAATATGTACAAATATATCAGAGGGCCATATAGAGATCTCTCCCATGATCTGTTTGTACCAAGGACTATGACAAGAACAAGGGGGCATTCTTTTCGATTGGAGGAAAGAAAATTCCTACATCAGCATAGAAGAGGGTTCTTCACGGTAAGAGCAGTGAGGCTCTGGAACTCTCTTCCTGAGGAAGTGGTGATGGCCAACTCACTGAATGAATTTAAGAGAGGAATGGATGCATTTCTTGTTAGCAAAAGTATAGAAGGTTATAAATAGCATAATCTTACAGGTAGATAGAAGAGCGACCAAGATTATTAGAGGAATGGGTGGGCTGCAATACCAAGACAGGTTATTAAACTTGGGGTTAGTTAGTTAGGAAAAACAAAGGCTTAGGGGGATCTAATCACAATGTATAAATATATGAGGGGACAGTACAGAGACCTTTCCAAAGATCTCTTTACACCTAGGCCTGCGACTGGAACACGGGGGCATCCGCTACGTCTTGAGGAAAGAATGTTTAATCATAATCACAGATGAGGACTCTTTACTGTACGAGCAGTGAGACTATGGAGCTCTCTGCCGTATGATGTTGTATTGAGGGATTCACAAGTAAAATTTAAGCAGAGCCTGATCGCATTAATTGAAAAATATAATATTACCAGTTATGTATATTGGATTTTATGACAGGGTGTTGATCCAGGGAACTAATCTGATTGCCGTATGTGGAGTCAGGAAGGAATTTTTTTCCCCATTGGAGCTTATTTGACACATTGGGGTTTTTTTGCCTTCCTCTGGATCAACATGTTAGGCTACGGGTTGAACTAGATGGACTTAGAGTCTCCCTTCAACCTTAAAAACTATGAAACTATGAAACTATGATGCAACAATCTGGAGAAATATAGATTTTAAATTATATGCAAATCAAGCTTGAAGTGCAATAGGGTCATGTCAGTGATCTTGGGCAACGTCTTCCAGGTGTATGAACATGCCCCAAGTGCATTTACTGCCCGATTTGCATAGGGCGTCTATTCTAGATTTCTTATGATAATTGGTGCAGGTCATTATCAGCATTGCCGTCACAGTTGGCTTCTCCTTTCTGTATGACTGCACGTAGTCTATAAAGTCCTCCATTTTCTTAGCCATAGTATAATTTTTTTGCTTTTTGTCGCTGTATATAACATTATGGAGTTATGGCGCAGTAGCATATCCTGCTGTCAAGTGGAATACAGACGCAAAATATATATTATTATATAAGGCTGTCAAGGAGACAACCTGGGAAATCATGCAGACATCCCACCGCTGCCACCAATTTATCACAAACAGCACATTGCTGCCTCCAATCATTAGGACAATGATGCAATTGACTGATGAGCGATGGATGAGGCCACGAGTAATGTCCACCACTAGGCCAGTTATTGGGGAATTAAGTCACGGTGAGCATATGGTATATACACCTCCAATTACAGAGCATGGAATATATATATATATATATATATATATATATATATATACATATATATACAGTCAATCAGTCAATAGTACAGTCATTGCCAACTCTACAGTAACTAAAGGAACTACTAGCTGCCACTAGAAATCATTTATACAGGCCAATTGGATACCCATTACAGGTAGTGCTTTGGGGATGTAGTTTACAGACAAGAGAAGAAAGTTATTACATTTTATATATTTAATCCAGAAAGGTAAGCAGTGTTTATAGAAAAATATACAAAGATGACACACAATGTGAACAAAACAATACAGTATATAACAATATAACATAAAAGTGACAACACAAGAAAAGTACTAAAACTGTGTAACAGAAATGGTTCAGAGCTTAGCGGAGGGAAGTAGTCCTTATAAAAATGGATAGAACTACAGCAAGCTGTATCTTTCAGGACTGACAAAATACAGATCTTTATTAGAATAAAGGTTACACCCACACACCTCCCCCTGGTAAGTTCATATGGAAGCTGGTCGTGGGATGTGCTAGCTCTTTTAGAATTTTATGAGATCCCCAACTTTCAGGATATCATCGCCCCTGGACATCTAGTGGTGGAAGATATCATGGTCATGTTTTCTATGATGATTTTACCTTTCTATAGAGATAAAACATGGCATTGATAGCATAATTAATCTGACCGATATTAAGTTGGAGGTCTTCAGCTGGCCCTACATTGATGAGTAAATGTGTTATGTTCACCCCTTTGCTATGATGCCAATCTCCCATAAATATCAGATCGATGCAAATATTCATCACTGACTAATGGCTACCAATTTGTCTGAGGCCCCCTTCACACGGCAGAGACAGGAGGGCTGGAGAAGGTTAGTAAAGTTTTTTTTTTTTCTCTGACACGTGTGTTTCTCCGGCGCGTGTCACACGGGACCGCATCTGTCGGAAGCGGAGGAGGGGACGCCGCGCTCTCCCACTGCTCGAGTCCGGCTGCCGCTGCGGATGCTGCAGCCTGCTGCTGCTGCTGCTGCTCGGTGGCTCGAGCGATGGGCCGGATCCCGGTGACTCGAGCGGCGCTCCTCGCCTGTGAGTGAAAGGGGATTGGGATTTGGGATAGTTTATTGTCCGTGACGCTACCCACGGTTGTGGTGATTTGTTGACACCACCGCTGCTCTGTATGTTGATCCCGGGAGTGATGGTATGGAGCAGCTAGATGTTAGTCCTCCCCTCCGTGGGTAGGGGGTAGTTGTCCCGGGGCCCAGTGATGAGGTGGGTGATGCAGGGCTTGGTGGGGTGCAGGGACGCGGGGGCAGCTCGGTGCCTTGCGGCACTGTGGTACTCACTCAGCCTGAGACGATGACACAGTTCTCGGTAAAACACACGGCTGGAAAGACGGCTCCCACGGACGGCTGCACTTGCTTTCCCCAGTAGTTGACGACGACGGTCCCTTTTCCTGCACCTAAGATGATGATGGTTTCGATGCGTTCCCACCGGTAACCCTCTCCCCGGCTTGGATATGGGCCGGAGGAGCCCTACTTTGCCCGCAGGCGCTGGCCCTGAGAAACTGGTGCCCTGGCGGTGGCGGTGTCTCTCTGTAACGGTTGGACTGTTGCGTTCAATCGGGACTTGCTTGTTGGGAGACCCAGAGGTCCCCTTCACTAACGGATTTGGCAAATTCACGGCGACTCCTAGCCTTGCCGGGATCCGAAAGGCCCCTGCCAATGGTGCTGACTGCTCTTCGTATACCGCTCCGGTACCGCCGGGCCACCACCCGTCCGCGGTCCTTCCAGCAACCTCCAAGCAGTCTCCCCTGCAGACAGTCACCGCCGTCTGCTGACCTTGCTGTCTCAGTCCGGGGCACACACCCGGACCAGCTTCAGGCTTTACAAACTGTTACTTTCCCTTTCTTCAGCTTCTCTCCTTTGCTCCTCTACCACTTCCTTCTACTTCCTCCTCCTAAACTGATCTGCCTGGTTCTCCCGCCTCCAGGGCTGTGAACTCCTCGGTGGGCGGAGCAAACCGCCTGGCCCACCCCCTGGTGTGGACATCAGCCCCTGGAGGAAGGCAACAAGGATTTTAGGTTAGCCTTGGTGTTCCTAACTGGGGTGTAGGGTGTGGTGGTGTTATGACCTGTGACCCCTGGCTTGCCCAGGGCGTCACACATCCACACTACATCCGTGTGGTATGGGTGCGGGCCATGTGACACCTGTGCTGCCGGAGAAAAACTGACATGTATCCATGTGGAGCACACGGACACACGTCTGCTCCACACGGAGGCACAGGCCAATGGCTGCACACGTGCATGCACATAAACCCATTGATTTTAATGGGTTTACGTGTGCCCGTGTGCGGGCACGGACCTAGCACGTACCGGAGATACGTGCGTGTGAAGGGGGCCTGACAAACTTTTGAACACAAGAAGCTGATTCCTTTGGAAATGTACTTCTTAGCCCACCATTGTATAATGTTCCCGGTGTATTGTGTGTTGCGGTGCTCACCGAGGGATTCCTTATACCTGGCAGAACACTGGTAGTCACTGAATGACAGATCCCCTTGAAAATTGGTGTTGGAAAATTGACAGTTGTTTCTATTTTCTTTAAAAAAAAGTACAAACTTTTAAAGTTTCAGCTTCAACTTCTTCAACTGCTCTATATAATTGTGGTCTTGCAATTAGATATTTTCCTACTGTCATTGATCACATGGCCATGAATCTTCCCTAACTCATTTTTTATAAATACATTTTAACTGTTTTATCACGTGGAACAAAAGAGTTTCTTTCAAGTGTAAAAAATCAACTGTGAAGTGCTGCAGGCAGTAAAACAGAAGAATCTGACTTCTCTGAATTTAGTGGTCACTACTCACCTGGGCGGTCATCTGTAGGAATCTCCTCTTTACTCCGCTCATCACCCCTCACATATGTCTCTGTAGTATTAATATGGGTCAGATCTTCACCCTGAAAGAAATATTGTAAAAGTCACAGACAGATGGAGAAGTCCCATCTATGATCAGCTCTAATCCTGCCATCTCCACCGCTCTCATTACACAAGTATAACACATATAATACTGGAGGATAAAACAAGACTGAGCACAAGACCTTCACAGCCGTCTACACATCATAGAGATTTCCTGGCACCTTCTCTCCATCTACCTGATCATCCTGAGGAACATCGGGGTCTTCTTGTTTACAGTCCTGTAGAAGAAGAGGACGGGGACATCTCTCTGGTGTTGTCCTCTTACTGGATAGACCTGGAGGAGACACATACAGGGACTGAATTCATTCCTTACATACAGATAATTATCATACCTCCCAACTGTCCCGGATTCTGCGGGACTTGCACGATTTACCAGGGCTGTCCCGCACTCCCGCGGCTCACAGCTGATGTCCCGGCTCCTCCCCTCAGTGGAGTGAATAAATTAAATTAAATTATCATCGGCTATGGATTTTCGGGGAGGCCGGGACTCGAACTCGTGGAGCTGTGAGTTCATTGTTTCAAAGGCAGCAGCTCTAACCACTGAGCTACTGCCTCTATTGAAACCAATAGGAAGATTGTGTTATCTTGACCTATATACTGCAGGTCAGACACCAGAAGCAGGTTATTCAGCTGCAAAGATGGATGGAGGGATGAATGGAGGGATAGAGGGAGGGATAGAGGGAGGGATGGATGGATGATAGAGGGATGAATGGAGGGATACAGGGAGGGATGAATGGAGGGATAGAGGCAGGGATGGATGGATGATAGAGGGATGAATGGAGGGATAGAGGGAGGGATGAATGGAGGGATAGAGGCAGGGATAGATGGATGATAGAGGGATGAATGGAGGGATAGAAGGATGGAGGGATAGAGGGATAAATGGAGGGATAGAGGGAGGGATGAATGGAGGGATAGAGGGATGAATGGAGGGATAGAGGCAGGGATGGATGGATGATAGAGGGATGAATTGAGGGATGAATGGAGGGGTAGAGGGAGGGATGGATGGATGATAGAGGGATGAATGGAGGGATGAATGGAGGGATAGAAGGAGGGATAGAGGGAGGGATGAATGGATGATAGAGGGATGAATGAAGGGATGAATGGAGGGATAGAGGGAGGGATGAATGGAGGGATAGAGGGATGAATGGAGGGATAGAAGGAGGGATGAATGGAGGGATAGAGGGATGAGTGGAGGGATAGAGGGAGGGATGAATGGAGGGATAGAGGCAGGGATGGATGGATGATAGAGGGATGAATTGAGGGATGAATGGAGGGATAGAGGGAGGAATGGATGGATGATAGAGGGATGAATGGAGGGATGAATGGAGGGATAGAAGGAGGGATGAATGGAGGGATGAATGAAGGGATGAAAGGAGGGATAGAGGAAAGGATGAATGGATGATAGAGGGATGAATGAAGGGATGAATGGAGGGATAGAGGGAGGGATGGATGGATGATAGAGGGATGAATGGAGGGATGAATGGAGGGATAGAAGGAGGGATGAATGGAGGGATAGAGGGATGAAAGGAGGGATAGAGGGAGGGATGGATGGATGATAGAGGGATGAATGGAGGGATAGAAGGATGGAGGGATAGAGGGATGAATGGAGGGATAGAGGGAGGGATGAATGGAGGGATAGAGGGATGAATGGAGGGATAGAGGCAGGGATGGATGGATGATAGAGGGATGAATTGAGGGATGAATGGAGGGATAGAGGGAGGGATGGATGGATGATAGAGGGATGAATGGAGGGATGAATGGAGGGATAGAAGGAGGGATGAATGGAGGGATAGAGTGATGAAAGGAGGGATAGAGGGAGGGATGAATGGATGATAGAGGGATGAATGAAGGGATGAATGGAGGGATAGAGGGAGGGATGGATGGATGATAGAGGGATGAATGGAGGGATGAATGGAGGGATAGAAGGAGGGATGAATGGAGGGATAGAGGGATGAAAGGAGGGATAGAGGGAGGGATGGATGGATGATAGAGGGATGAATGGAGGGATGAATGGAGGGATAGAGGGAGGGATGGATGCATGGATGATAGAGGGATGAATGGAGGGATAGAGGGATGGATGGATGGATGATAGAGGGATGAATGGAGGGATAGAGGGAGGGATAGAGGGAGGGATGGATGGATGATAGAGGGATGAATGGAGGGATAGAGGGAGGGATGGAGGGATAGAGGGAGGGATGGATGATAGAGGGATGAATGGAGGGATGAATGGAGGGATAGAGGGAGGGATGAATGGAGGGATAGAGGGAGGGATAGAGGGATGAATGGAGGGATGAATGGAGGGATGAATGGAGAGATAGAGGGAGGGATAGAGGGAGGGATGGATGATAGTGGGATGGATGGATGATAGAGGGATGGATGATAGAGGGATATATAGATACACGACAGATAATAGATAGATAGAGATAGAATCATAGATAGATAGAGGGATAGAATCATAGATAGCTAGATAGATAGATAGATAGAGAGATAGAATCATAGATAGATAGATAGATAGAGAGATAGAATCATAGATAGATAGATAGATAGAATCATAGATAGATAGATAGAGAGATAGAGATAAATAGATAGATAGATAGATAGAGGGATAGAGATAGATAGATAGATAGATAAATACTGTATCTCAATGTTGGTGAAAGAGTCAGATTCATTTGTTCCCATAAAACTACTATAAAGAAATGAGGAAAAAAATACAAATACAATTTTTTTTTTTTTTTATCTTCACCACCTTGGATTCAAACCAGCAACGTTCAAAACTTGTGTCCAGCAGCCTCCTAGCTTTCCTAGCTGCTCTAGCTGTTGAGCCACTAGGATTGATGATGTCAGAGGGAGGATTTCACATAAATGAACCTACAATGCAGCCTCTTACACAGCAGATTACACAGGACACAGCTACATTGTACAGAGCAGCATCTCTATCTCCTGTATTCTGGAGGGAGAGGAAAAGAGGATTTTTTTTTTCTTCTAATAAAGTTACTAAAAATAATAAAAAAAAATAGAATAATGTAATTTTATTGCACTTTTTTATAAAATAATAAACATCACAAATCAGCAAATAACATGGACATATTTGGTGTCCCTGTAATCGTAATGACCTGAACAACACAGCGATCAGGTTATTTATGGGGATCGGTAAATGGCGGGAAAAAAAAGGCGCAATTTATTATTTTTCTTTATTAAAACCCATAAAAAATGTAATAAAAATGGATCACTGAGGCCGTGTTCACACATAGCGTAAATGCGGCATTTTTTCTGCAGGTGTTCGCGCCACGAGTGCAATAACAATGTTCTCTGATTATTGCGTGTTTGCGGTATTTTTTATGCATTGTTCCCCTTATTTGATACATGTTTGTTGCTGATGTGAATCCTGAAGCTTATAAAGAAAGAAACACCAAATCCGCACCGTTCAGCGGCGTCTTTCCACGCACCAGGGGCGGAGATTTCAGGACGTCTCATCCACTTTGCTTGGACAATTAGTCCATATTCACATGTAGTGTAAATGCTGCATTTTTTTCTGCTGTTTCTTTGCACATTTATTCTGCTGTGTGTAATTGTCCAAGTAAAGTGGCTGTGATTCCATGAAAAGACGCTGCTGAATTCTGCGGTTTTCGGGGGGGGGGGGTTCTCTGGAGGTTTCTATGTGGAGCTTAAAAAATGCAGGAAAAAGCTTCTCTGTACGATAAAAACACTTAAAAACGCAGATTCACATCTGAACCAAAAAAACAGAGAAGATTGTTATTGTGTAGTTTGGTGCAGACAGAAACAAAAAGAAACAGAATTTATGCAACGTGATTGATAGGCACAATTGATAGGCACGGATTGATAGGCACAAATAAGCAACATGTCATATAGTGACACAGAAATATAAAAAAATTCTGACTGCTATAAATATGAATGAACAGTCCGGAGCATCTGCTGAATGACCCTTACTGCTAAATGGGTGTGGCTAGGGGTGTGGCCAAAATTTGCCGCGGCGCGCTGCGCGCGCCGCATACTTTGTCCCTCTTTCCTTTCTTGAAAAGTTGGGAGGTATGAATTATAGGCCGTGTGTATTTAGTCCTGTCTATTACCTGGTGATGTGAGGGGCTGGGGAACCTCCATCATGATGTCCTTGTACAGATCTTTGTGTCCTTCTAAATACTCCCACTCCTCCATGGAGAAATAGACGGTGACGTCCTGACACCTTATAGGAACCTGACACATACAATGATACTGTCACCCCCGATCCCTTCATAGCGTTACTGTATAATGTCCCAGCATTCCCAGCAGTGTCACCTCTCCAGTCAGCAGCTCAATCATCTTGTAGGTGAGTTCTAGGATCTTCTGGTCATTGATGTCCTCGTGTATAGGGGGGTGAGGTGGAGGCCCCGTGATTGGGCTCAGGGGTCTTCCCCATCCCTCAGACACAGGGGCCTGACAGCGATCACTAGAGGTCTTCTTCACTACTGTGTAATCCTGGTTATGGAGAGACACAGTAAGAAATCTCACTACAGACATTTCCAGAGTCCTCACCTCTCCAGTTCTGTCCATCTGTTATTCCCATAGATAAGAATGATGTAATGTGACGTCATCAGAATCTCTCACCTCTCCAGTAAGCCGGAAGAGGATCTCTAGGGTGAGGTGTAATATCCTCTCCGCCATCTTGTCCCTGTCCCTATTCATCCTTGAAGGGTCAATCATGAAAACTTCCATAGAAGATCTCCTCTGATAGGAATTGATATTGTAGGGACCTGAATGGGAAGAAGATGAGACGATGTAAAATCTTATAGTATCCCATGTAACAAATGCCAGTCTTTCAGTTAATGATAGAGGTGTTCAGTGCTTCCATGCAATCTAGAGTGTGTTAGCGGGTAAATAGTGAGGATTAATTAGGTGGCCAGGTAATGGGGTATGGTATATAAGGGATAGTGAGGCTGAGGTTGAGGTTGATGCGAGAATACTGAACGGAGGTAAAGTTGAAAGCCCTTGATTTACCTATATTGCCTATAAGAGATGGTAGTATTAGTTCTCAGCTCGCTTTTGGGTATTATAATGGTAAGGGGTCTGAGTATCACTATTGGGGGAGCGCTGGATGTGGCTCATGACTATTTCTAAGAGCTTAATGTAGCTCTCAAGGTAATATAGGTTTCCCATCCTTCCCCACATCCTGTCCTGCTCACTTTCCACATTTGACCAAGTCATAGAAGCAATCTCCAGGCTCCTCTCTTCTTCTCGTGCTACCACTTACACTACTGACCCCTTTCCCTCACAAGTACTCCAGTCTCTCTCTCCAGTCGTTACTAGAGTTGAGCGCGGTTCGCGGTTCACCAGTTCGCGGTTCGAGTGATTTTGGGGGCTGTTCTAGATCGAACTAGAACTCGAGCTTTTTGCTAAAGCTCGATAGTTCTAGATACGTTCGAGAACAGTTCTAGCAGCAAAAAGCAGGGCTTTTTACAGCTACAGTGTGCAGGAGCCATCGCTGGCAGCCTGCCAGAAGCTGGTAACCAAGATAAACATCAGGTATCCAAGCAAAGCGCTTTGGTTAGTAACCCGATGTTTATCCTAGTTACGTGCAGGAAGCCCACACTTCCCCGCTCAGCTCACTCCGCCCCCTCCTGCACGCGGCATGTACACACACACACACTCACACTCACCTGTCCCCAGTCAAGCAGTCCACGACACTGACGTCCTCAGCGCCACCCACTTCGCACTCCGCCACAAGCACACATGGCTCCGCCCACCTGCACTCTGCACACATGGTCCCGCTCGGCTTACCTGCGGTGATGAAGTACCGACCTCAGCGCTGTCACTGTCCTCCATGGCCGCCGCTTGTCACATCACCTTCTCTCGCTTCCGACCCGAGACTGACTAGCGGTGACGTCACGGGCTGCTCGCGATACTTGGCTGTTAAGGCGGCGGTCATTGAACTCAGTGACAGGTGCTGTCAGCAGTGCAGGAGATCAGCGCAGGTAATGTACCTCGCTGACAGCAGCACTTGTCATCCCCTGCAGTGACCTGGGCTGACCCATTGATGTTAGCTCAGGTCACTGCACTGCTCTCCCAGCCAATGGGGAACATCCTGCTCTTCATTGACTGGGACAGTGTGGATCGTCATGGCAACCCCTTGGATTACACCAGACCTGGATTTGTTTTTCTTTCTAATAAATTGGTTAAAGAGGGAATGTATTGGGGAGTGTTTTTTCAAATAAAAATGTGTTTGTCGTCTATTTTTTATTTATTACTGACTGGGTTGGTGATGTCGGGTATCTGATAGACGCCTGACCACACCAACCTCAGGGCTTGATGCCAGGTGACATTACACATCTGGTATTAACCCCATATATTACCCCGTTTGCCACCGCACCAGGGCGCGGGATGAGCTGGGGCGAAGCACCAGGATTGGCACATCTAATGTATGCGCCAGTTCTGGAGCGGCTGCGGCCTGCTATTTTTAGGCTGGGGAGAGTCCAATAACCATGGACCTCCCTAGTCTGAGAATATCAGACCCCAGCTGTCTGCTTTACCTTGGCTGGTGATCCAATTTTTTTTAAATTATTTATTTAATTTAAAATAACAGCGTGGGGTGCCCTCAGTTTTGGATTACCAGCCAAGATGAGGTTGCCAGCTGTGGTCTGCAGGCTGCAGCCGTCTGCTTTACCCTAGCTGGCTACAAAAATAGGGGGAACCCTACGTCATTTTTTTTTTTCATTTTTTTGGCTAAATACAAAGCTAAGCACCCCTTAGTGCCACATGAAAGGCACCAAAGGGTGCAAAATTACAAAATGCAGGAGAGTGGGACATTATGTGTCTTTCTGCCATTATAATGACAGAAAAGACTGATATGAAGTGCACAAGCACAAGAAAATCACCAGAGCGCTCTAAGCTGTGAAAAGCAGTAGAAAATGGCACTGGAGTGAACATGTGACCGTCTCATGTAGGATGAAGCTATGAATCCTGGGTAAATTTATGCATTTACCCTCCTTCAGTTTTTTGCAGTACACAAAAAAAACGGAAGGCACACGGATGACAAACAGATGACATACGGACCGTCTACGGAACGGAAACGGATGCCACACGGATGCACCCGTGAAAAAAAACGGACTGTTTTTTGCAGACCGCAAAAATGGATCGGTCGTGTTAATGTAGCCTTATTCTGATCTGCCGTTTATAAACAGCAGGCAGAAATAAGTGAATAACGCCCCCCAGCGTCAGAAAATCTCCGGGGTTTCAGGGCTAGCTGAGACCCTGGAGATCATGATTCAGGACGGTTTTTCCGGTCCCCGCTCACGTGATCACAGGTATACACCGTACACCGATGATCACGTTACAGTAAATGACAGCGCCGATAAAAAATTATTTATCTCCCATCTGGCATGAACAAACATGATAAATCTCCTCCCCGGTCCCCCGGTGTAGCCAAAGTGCCCCCCCTGATGCCCTCCCAGAAATCCAAGATGGCCGCGCGCACAGCAGCGCGCCGGCTGCATTCACCCTACTCCTCTGATTTCTGTCGCATGTGCCATGACACATGCGACAGAAAACTCCTCCCCAGGCCCTGCCAGGTCACCCCCTATAACCCCACCGGTGTTCCCCGGTGTCCCACGGTACCTGTGCAGCGTTGATCCCCCCACGGCCCTCTCCTTCACAATAGACGCTGCCGCATGCACAGAGCGGCTGTCAGCTCAGCTTCCTGTGTTCAGACACAGTGAGTGGTGGTTATGCATCTGTAAGCTAAATGGGCGGCACAGTGGCTCAGTGGTTAGCACTGCAGTCTTGCAGCGCTGAGGTCCTGGGTTCAATTCTCACCAAGGACACCATCTGCAAGGAGTTTGTATGTTCTCCCTGTGTTTGCGTGGGTTTCCTCCCACACTCCAAAGACATACAGCGCTATGGAATTAATAACGCTTTATAAATGAATAAATTATTATTATTACTGCAATGCCCTGCTCATGAGGTAAGGAACATAATTGATCAGGAGAGCTATATACTACATTTCCAAATGGAGGGATTTGCTTTTATAGTTTCCCTGCTGAACGACTACCAAACATGAGAGTTCGTTATACGCCACAAGAAAACACATCTAAATAACGAGCTCTGTTGTTAAGTATTCATTCAGCTGGATAACTGGACTTAAAGGGGTATTCCATCTCCAAGATCCTATCCCCAATATATAGTAGGTGGAATAGCAATAATATCAGCAAATACCAATATTTGGAAATGTAGAATAGTTCTCCTGATTAGGCATGCCCTTACCTCATGAGCAGGGCATTGCAGCTTTGGTAGCAACCATTACGACATGGACTCTGCTGCTGTGGACCCAGGGAGAGTGAGTGCAGATTCATTGCACCCACACTCCTCACATGAAGGGTCTGCACTCCTAGAAAATGGGGGATACGTTCCCTGAGTGTCTCCCCCCATATTCTAGACGGTCCAGAGTCGTCGTGGGACCCCTTTATTTTTTTTCTTACAATAAATTGGTGAAAGAGGAAATGTTTTGGGGACTGTTTTTTCAAATAAATTTCTTTTGTCGATTTTTTTTTTGTTAGTACTGACAGTTTATGATGTTGAGTATCTAATAGACGCCATGACATCACAAACTGCTGGGCTTGATGTCAGGTGACCTTACAGCTAGTATCAACCCGATTTATTACCCCGTTTGCCACTGCACCAGGGCACGGGATGAGCTGGGGTGAAGCGCCAGGATTGGCGCATCTAGTGGATGCGCCACGTCTGCGGTGCCTGCGGCCTGCTATTTTTAGGCTGTGAAGGCCCAATAACTATGGACCTTCCCACACTGAGAATACCAGACCACAGCTGTCCGCTTTACCTTGGCTGTGATCCAATTTGGGGGGGACCCTACTTTTTTTGTGTAATTATTAATATTTATAAAATATTTATAAAAAAAGAGCCTGGGGGGACCTCTACATTGGATCCCCAAGCACGGTAAAGCTGCCAGCTGTGGTTTTCAGGCTACAGCCGTCTGCTTTACCCTAGCTGGGTATCAAAAATGGGGGGACCCAACGTCATTTTTTTTGTAACTATTTTTTAAATAGAAAAAATTAATGGGCTTCCCTGTATTTTGATTGCCAACCAAGGTAACGGCAGGCAGATGGGGGTGGCAACCCATAGCTGTCTGCTTTATCTGCGCTGAGAATCAAAAATACCGCAGAGCGCTACGTCATTTTTTTTAAAGATTTATTTCTACAGCACTATGATGTCCACCAATCAAAATACAGGGAAGCCCATTTTGTTTTTAGTTATTTAAATAAATAATTAAAAAAAATATATATGGGCTCCCGCTGCATTTTTTGTATTGCTAGCTAAGGGTAATCCAAGCAGCTACTGGCTGCTAACCAGCACTGCTTGGTGTTAACTTCACTGGAAATGGAAAATCCAGGGAAGCATTTTTTATTTTTTTTGACAAAAAACTACAAAAAAAGGACGTGAGCTTCGCCATATTTTTGTATGCTAGCCAGGTATAGCAGGCAGGTGCTGGAAGAGTTGGATACAGCGCCAGAAGATGGCGCTTCTATGAAAGTGCCATTTTCTGAGGCGGCTGCAGACTGCAATTCGCAGCAGTGGGGCCCAGAAAGCTCAGGCCAACCTGTGCTGCGGATTCCAATCCCCAGCTGCCTAGTTGTACCTGGCTGGACACAAAAATGGGGCGAAGCCTACGTCATTTGTTTTCTAATTATTTCATGAAATTCATGAAATAATAAAAAAAGGGCTTCCCTTTATTTTTGGTTCCCAGCCGGGTACAAATAGGCAACTGGGGGTTGGGGGCAGCCGTACCTGCCTGCTGTACCTGGCTAGCATACAAAAATATGGCGAAGCCGACATAATTTTTTCAGGGGGCAAAAACTTCTGCATACAGTCCTGGATGGAGTATGCTGAGACTTGTAGTTCTGCAGCTGCTGTCTGTCTGTATGGAGAAGAGCAGACAGCAGCTGCAGAACTACAAGGTTCAGCATACTCCATCCAGGACTGTATGCAGAAGTTTTTTGCCCACCAAAAAAATGACGTGGGCTTCGCCATATTTTTGTATGCTAGCCAGGTACAGCAGGCAGCCACGGGCTGCCTCCAACCCCCAGTTGCCTTTGTACCCGGCTGGGAACCAAAAATATGGGGAAGCCCGTTTTTTTTTAATTATTTCACTTATTTCATGAAATAATTAAAAAACAAATGACGTGGGCTTCGCCCCATTTTTGTGTCCAGCCGGGTACAACTAGGCAGCTGGGGATTGGAATCCGCAGCACAGGTTAGCCCAAGGTTTCTGGGCGCCTCTGCTGCGAATTACAGTCCGTAGCCGCCCCAGAAAATGGCGCTTTCATAGAAGCGCCATCATCTGGCGCTGTATCCAACTCTTCCAACAGCCCTGAAGCCGGGTGGCTTGTTGGGTAATAATGAGTTAGTACTAGCTTTGTTTTACTAGCTAGTATTAAGCCAGAGATTCTTAATGTCAGGCACGTTTGACCCGGCCATTAAGAATCTCCAATAAAGGGTTAAAAAAAAGAAACCACACAGAGAAAAAATACTTTAATAGAAATAAATACACAGACACATTAGAGACTCCATCTTTATTACCCCCTGTCAGCCCTCCACGATCCATGGTCTTCTGTCTTTCTTGTTCAACAAATGCAGCTCTGCTCCATCACTGCTGCATGGGGAAGACGCTGCTTCCCGTGCAGCCTTCACTCCGTGAAGGCTGCATGGGAAGCAGCATGCAGCCTTCACTCCGTGAGTGATCAGTGCTGCTGGCTGTCAGCGGTAACAGCGGTAACGCTGACAGATGCGTTACCATAGCAACGGTGCTCCCGGAGCCGCGGTTAGCGGTGACGTCACCGCTAACTGCGTTGCTATGGCAACGGTGATCTCCGTTAATGACCGGCTGTGTCAGCCGGTCCCTAACGGAACAGGGAGTCGACCGTGTGCTAGAGCATGTCGCCGGTACACGGCGATACACAAATGTGCACCGTGTACCAGAGAGTGCAATGACAGGTCCTACATGACGCGTCATAGTCATGTGACCAGTCTGTAGCCAATGAGATAATAGCCACGTGACTGGTGACATGGCTATTTTGACGTCACGATAGGTCCTGCATCACTGCTGGCAGTGCTGGTCACCGGGAGGATTCAGCGATCATCGGATGGAATAGCGGCAGGAGACAGAGTGCAGGAGGGATCGCGGGCACCGGTAAGTGTTATGGCAATGTTTATTAACTGTATGTGTACATTTATAATGCGTTTTTATGTGTTTGTGATTGCCTCCTATTATATCCTATTGGTTCGAGTTCGGTTCGTCGAACGTTCGCCGAACTGAACTCGAACGAGACCTCCGTTCGACGAACCGAACTCGAGCCGAACCACGGCCGGTTCGCTCATCTCTAGTCGTTACTACTCACCTAACTAAACTCTTCAATCTCTCTCTCTTTCTCTTCCGGTATCTTCCTCTCCTCCCTCAAACACTCTATCATTGCTCAATTATTAAAAAAAATTCTTCTCTTGAGCCATCCTGCATAAACAACTACAGACCAGTCTCCAATCTCCCTTTCATCTCTAAACTCTTGGAGCTTCTGGTCTATTTCGTCTCACCTGCTACCTCTCCTCTCACTCTCTTCTAGATCCTTCACAATCTGGCTTCCACCCCCTACAGTCAACAGAAACTGCCCTCATCAAAGTGACCAATGACCTACTGACAGTAAAACGTAATGGTGACTACTCCCTGCTTATTCTTTTTGACCTCTCTGCAGCCTTCGACACTGTTGATCACCATTTCCTTCTCTCTATGCTCCATTCAGTCAGCCTAAATGACACCAGGCTCTCCTGGTTCTCTTCCTATCTTTCTGGCCACTCATCCAGTACATCTTTTGCTGGCTCCACATCTTCTCCTCATCCTCTCACTGTTGGGGTCTCACCGAGTTCAGTCCTTGACCCTTGTCTCTTTTCTCTCTACACTGCCCAATTGGACAGACCATCAATAGATTTGGCTTTCAGTACCATCTTTATGCTGATGACACACAACTAGTATACATCTCATCCCCTGAGCTCACTCCCGCTGTACTACAGAACACCAGTGACTGTGTGTCTGCAGTTTCCAACATCATGTCTGCTCTCTATCTGAAACTTAACCTTTCCAAAACTGAACTACTTCTACTCCCTCCATCTACTAAAATCCCTAAACCTGATGTGATGCCCGTGAGCTAGTCAGGGCATCACAGGGTACTGCATGCTCTTTATCTCTTAGTGCAGGA